>NW_027139940.1:300000-465000 GCF_035084215.1 Heptranchias perlo | reverse complement strand
AGTGAGTTTGGGCCCAGGAGAGGGAGAGAAAGAGTGTTAGAGAGAGAGATGACACTCCCCTCAGTGAGTTTGGGAGCAGGAGAGCAACAGAGAGAGTTAGAGAGAGAGATGACCCTCCCCTCAGTGAGTTTGGGCCCAGGAGAGCAAGGGAGAGAGTTAGAGAGAGAGATGACCCTCCCCTCAGTGTGTTTGGGCCAGGACAGCGATAGAGTGAGTTAGAGAGAGAGAGATGACCCTCCCTCAGTAGTTCGGGCCCAGGAGGGAGAGAGAGACAGGGTTCGGGAGAGATGGCCCTCACCTCATTGAGTTTGGGCCCAGGAGATCGAGAGAGAGAGGTGGAGCGAGTGATGACCCTACCCTCAATGAGTTTCGGCCCAGGAGAGATAGAGAGAGTTAGAGAGAAAGATGGCCCTCCCCTCAGTGAGTTTGAGCCCTGGAGAGACAGAGAGTTTGAGAGAGAGAGAGTTTGAGAGAGAGATGACTCTCCCCTAGGTGAGTTTGGGCCCAGGAGAGAGAGAGATGGAGAGAGAGATTTAGAGAGAGAGAGAGTTAGAGAGAGAGAGATGACAATCCCCTCGTTGAGTTTGGGCCCATGTCAGCGAGAGAGATTTAGAGAGAGAAATGACCCTCCCCTCAGTGAGTTTGGGCCCAGGAGAACGAGAGAGAGAGGACGAGAGAGAGAGAGGGAGAGAGAGAGATAGACGGCCCTCCCGTCAGTGAGTTTGGGCTCAGGAGAGCGAGAGAGAGAGAGTTAGAGAGAGAGATGACCCTCCCCTCAGTGTGTTTGGCCCAGGAGAGAGGGAGAGAGATACAAATTTCCATATATAGTGAGTTAGATAGAGATATGGCCCTCCCCTCAGTGAGTTTGGCCCAGGAGAGAGAGAAATAGAATGTTCGAGAGAGAGATGACCCTCCCCTCAGTGAGTTTGGGCGAGGAGAGCGAGAGAGAGAGTTAGAGAGAGAGAGATGGCCCTCCCCTCAGGGTGTTGAGCCCAAGAGAGAGAGAGAGAGAGAGAGAGAGTTAGAGAGAGAGAGTTGGAGAGGGAGAGATGACATTACCTCAGTGAATGTGGCCCAGGAGAGAGAGAGAGAGATAAATATATGTAGAGAGAGAGTTAGAGAGAGATATGGCCCTCCCCCCAGTAGTTCGGGCCCAGGAGGGAGAGAGAGAGAGGGTTAGAGAGAGATGGCCCTCACCTCATTGACTTTGGGCCCAGCAGAGCGAGGCGAAGAGTTAGAGAGAGGGATGACCCTACCCACAGTGAGTTTGGGCCCAGGAGAACGAGAGAGACAGAGAGAGAGAGAGAGAGAGAGAGAGAAAGAGAGAGAGATGAACCACCCCTCAGTGAATTTGGGCCCAGGAGCGCGAGATAGAGTTAGAGAGAGAGATGACCCTCCCCTCAGGTAGTTTGGTCCCAGGTGAGAGAGAGAGAGTTAGAGAGAGAAATGGCCCTCCCCTCAGTGAGTTTGGGCCCAGGAGAGGTAGAGAAAGAGTGTTAGAGAGAGAGATGACACTCCCCTCAGTGAGTTTGGGAGCAGGAGAGCGAAAGACAGAGTTAGAGAGAGGGATGACCCTCCCCTCAGTGTGTTTGGGCCAGGACAGCGATAGAGTGAGTTCGAGAGAGAGAGATGAACCTCCCTCAGTAGTTCGGGCCCAGGAGAGAGAGAGAGACAGGGTGAGAGAGAAATGGCCCTCACCTCATTGAGTTTGGGCCCAGGAGATCGAGAGAGAGAGGTAGAGCGAGTGATCGCCCTACCCTCAATGAGTTTCGGCCCAGGAGTGATGGAGAGAGTTAGAGAGAAAGATGGCCCTCCCCTCAGTGAGTTTGAGCCCTGGAGAGACAGAGAGGTAGAGAGAGAGAGAGTTAGAGAGAGAGAGATGACCCTCCCCTCATTGAGTTTGGGCCCAGAAGAGAGAGAGAGAGATGTAAATATACATATAGAGAGAGTTAGAGAGAGAGATGGCCCTACCCTCATTGAGTTTGGGCCCAGGAGAGAAAAAGAGAGAGAGAGTTAGAGAGAGAGATGACAATCCCCTGTTTGAGTTTGGGCCCATGACAGCGAGAGAGATTTAGAGAGAGAAATGACCCTCCCCTCAGTGAGTTTGGGCCCAGGAGAACGAGAGAGAGAGGACGAGAGAGAGAGAGGGCGGGAGAGAGAGAGAGATAGACGGCCCTCCCATAAGTGAGTTTGGGCTCAGGAGAGCGTGAGAGAGAGTTAGAGAGAGATATGACCCTCCCCTCAGTGTGTTTTGGCCAGGACAGCGACAGCGTGAGTTAGAGAGAGAGAGATGACCCTCCCCTCAGTAGTTCGGGCCCAGGAGGGAGAGAGAGAGGGTTAGATGGAAATGGCCCTCACCTCATTGACTTTGGGCCCAGCAGAGCGAGGCGGAGAGTTTGAGAGAGGCATGACCCTACCCACAGTGTGTTTGGGCCCAGGAGAACGAGAGAGACAGAGAGAGAGAGAGAGAGAGAGAGAGAGATGAACCACCCCTCAGTGAATTTGGGCCCAGGAGCGCGAGATAGAGTTAGAGAGAGAGATGACCCTCCCCTCAGGTAGTTTGGTCCCAGGAGAGAGAGAGAGAGTTAGAGAGAGAAATGGCCCTCCCCTCAGTGAGTTTGGCCCAGGAGATGGAGAGAAAGAGTGTTAGAGAGAGAGATGACACTCCCCTCAGTGAGTTTGGGAGCAGGAGAGCAAAAGAGAGAGTTAGAGAGAGAGATGACCCTCCCCTCAGTGAGTTTGGTCCCAGGAGAGCAAGGGAGAGAGTTGGAGAGAGAGATGACGCTCCCCTCAGTGTGTTTGGGCCAGGACAGCGATAGAGTGAGTTAGAGAGAGAGAGATGACCCTCCCTCAGTATTTCGGGCCCAGGAGGGAGAGAGAGACAGGGTTAGGGAGAGATGGCCCTCACCTAATTGAGTTTGGGCCCAGGAGATCGAGAGAGAGAGGTAGAGCGAGTGATGACCCTACCCTCAATGAGTTTCGGCACAGGAGAGATAGAGAGAGTTAGAGAGTAAGATGGCCCTCCTGTCAGTGAGTTTGAGCCCTGGAGAGACAGAGAGTTTGAGAGAGAGAGAGTTTGAGAGAGAGAGATGACCCTCCCCTCATTGAGTTTGGGCCCAGGAGAGAGAGAGAGATGTAAATATATATATAGAGAGAGTTAGAGAGAGAGATGGCCCTCCCCTCATTGAGTTTGGGCCCAGGAGAGAAAAAGAGAGAGAGAGTTAGAGAGAGAGATGACAATCCCCTCTTTGAGTTTGGGCCCACGTCAGCGAGAGAGATTTACAGAGAGAAATGACCCTCCCCTCAGTGAGTTTGGGCCCAGGAGAACGAGAGAGAGAGGACGAGAGAGAGAAGGAGAGAGAGAGAGAGACAGCCCTCCCGTCAGTGAGTTTGGGCTCAGGAGAGCGAGAGAGAGAGAGTTAGAGAGAGAGATGACCCTCCCCTCAGTGTGTTTGGCCCAGGAGAGACGGAGTGAGATATAAATTTCCACATCTAGTGAGTTCGATAGAGATATGGCCCTCCCCTCAATGAGTTTGTCCCAGGAGAGAGAGAAATAGAGTGTTCGAGAGAGAGATGACCCTCCCCTCAGTGAGTTTGGGCGAGGAGAGCGAGAGAGAGAGTTAGAGAGAGAGAGATGGCCCTCCCCTCAGGGTGTTGAGCCCAAGAGAGAGAGAGATATAGAGAGAGTTAGAGAGAGAGAGTTCGAGAGGGAGAGATGACATTCCCTCAGTGAATGTGGCCCAGGAGAGAGAGAGAGAGAGAGAGAGAAAGTTAGAGAGAGAGAGATGATCCTCCCTCAGTCGTTCGGGCCCAGGAGGGAGAGAGAGACAGGGTTAGAGAGAGATGGCTCTCACCTCATTGAGTTTGGGCCCAGGAGATCGAGAGAGAGAGGTAGAGCGAGTGATGACCCTGCCCTCAATGAGTTTCGGCCCAGGTGAGATAGAGAGAGTTAGAGAGAGAGATGGCCCTCCCCTCAGGGTGTTGAGCCCCAGAGAGAGAGAGATAGAGAGAGAGTTAGAGAGAGAGAGTTCGAGAGGGAGAGATGACATTCCCTCAGTGAATGTGGCCCAGGAGAGAGAGAGAGAGAGATAAATATTTGTAGAGAGAGAGTTAGAGAGAGATATGGCCCTCCCCTCAGTGAGTTTGGCCCAGGAGAGAGAGAGAGAGAGAGAGAGAGAGAGAGAGAGAGAAAGTTAGAGAGAGAGAGATGACCCTCCTTCAGTCGTTCGGGCCCAGGAGGGAGAGAGAGACAGGGTTAGAGAGAGATGGCCCTCAGCTCATTGAGTTTGGTCCCAGGAGATCGAGAGAGAGATGTAGAGCGAGTGATGACCCTACCCTCAATGAATTTCGGCCCAGGAGAGATAGAGAGATTTAGAGAGAAAGATGGCCCTCCCCTCAGTGAGTTTGGGCCCAGGAGAGCGAGAGAGAGTGTTCGAGAGAGGGATGACGCTCCCATCAGTGAGTTTGGGCCAGGAGAGCGAGAGAGAGAGAGTTAGAGAGAGAGACATGGCCCTCCCCTCAGGGAGTTTAGCCCAAGAGAGAGAGAGATATAGAGAGAGTTAGAGAGAGAGAGTTAGAGAGGGAGAGATGACATTCCCTCAGTGAATGTGGCCCAGGGGAGAGAGAGAGAGAGAGAGAGATAAATATTTGTAGAGAGAGAGTTCGAGAGAGATATGGCCCTCCCCTCAGTGAGTTTGGCCCATTAGAGAGAGAGAGAGAGAGAGAGAGAGAGAAAGTTAGAGAGGGAGAGATGACGCTCTCCTCAGGGAGATTGGGCCCAGGAGAGCGAGAGAGAGAGATAGAGAGAGAGATGACCCTCCCCTCAGTGAGTTTGGGCCCAGGAGAGAGAGAGAGAGAGTTAGTGAGAGAGATGACCCTCCCATCGGTGAGTTTGGGCCCAGGAGAGCGAGAGAGAGAGTTAGAGATAGAGATGACCCTCCCATCAGTGAGTTTGTGCCCAGGAGAGCGAGGCAGAGAGTTAGAGAGAGAGATGACCCTCCCCTCGGTGAGTTTGGGCCCAGGAGAGCGAGAGAGAGAGTTAGAGAGCGAGATGACCCTCCCAACAGTGAGTTTGGGCCCAGGAGAGCGAGGCAGAGAGTTAGAGAGAGAGATGACCCTCCCCTCAGTGAGTATTGGCCCAGGAGAGGGAGAGAAAGAGTGTTAGAAAGAGAGATGACACTCCCCTCAGTGAGTTTGGGCCGAGGAGAGCGAGAGAGAGAGTTAGAGAGAGAGATGACCCTCCCCTCAGTGAGTTTAGGCCCAGGAGAGCAAGGGAAAGAGTTGGAGAGAGAGATGACCCTCCCCTCAGTGTGTTTGGGCCAGGACAGCGATCGAGTGAGTTAGAGAGAGAGAGATGACCCTCCCTCAGTAGTTCGGGCCCAGGAGGGAGAGAGAGAGAGGGTGAGCGAGAGATGACCCTCCTCTCAATGAGTTTCGGCCTAGGAGAGATAGAGAGAGTAAGAGAAAGATGACAATCCCATCAGTGAGTTTGGGCCCAGGAGAACGAGAGAGAGAGAGAGGGAGATGCCCTCCCCTCAGTGAGATTGGGCCCAGGAGAGCGAGAGAGAGAGTTAGAGAGAGAAAGATGGCCCTCCGCTCAGTTAGTTTGAGCCCTGGAGAGACAGAGAGTTTGTGAGAGAGAGAGTTTGAGAGAGAGATGACTCTCCCCTCGGTGAGTTTGGGCCCAAGAGAGAGAGAGATAGAGAGAGAGAGTTAGAGAGAGAGAGAGTTAGAGAGAGAGAGATAACCCTCCCCTCAGTGAGTTTGGGCCCAGGAGAGAAAAAGAGAGAGAGAGTTAGAGAGAGAGATGACAATCCCCTCTTTGAGTTTGGGCCCATGACAGCGAGAGAGATTTAGAGAGAGAGATGACTCTCCCCTCAGTGAGATTGGGCCCAGGAGAACGAGGGAGAGAGAACGAGAGAGAGAGAGAGAGAGAGGGAGAGAGAGAGAGAGACGGCCCTCCGGTCAGTGAGTTTGGGCTCAGGAGAGCGAGAGAGAGAGTTAGAGAGAGAGATGACCCTCCCCTCAGTGTGTTTGGGCCAGGAGAGCGAGAGAGAGTTCGAGAGTGAGATGACCCTCCCCTCAGTGCGATTGGGCCCAGGAGAGCGAAAGAGTGAGTTCGAGATAGAGATGACCATCCCATCAGTGAGATTGGGCCCAGGAGAGCAAGGGTGAGAGTTAGAGAGAGAGATTACCCTCCCCTCAGTGAGTTTGGGCCCAGGACGGATAGAGAGAGGGTTAGAGAGAGATGGCCCTCACCTCATTGAGTTTGGGTCCAGGAGAGAGAGAGAGCGAGAGAAATGACGCTCCCCTCGGTGAATTTGGGCCCAGGAGAGTGAGAGAGAGTTGGAGAGAGCGATGACCCTCCCCCAAGTGTGTTTGGGCCATTGGAGCGAGAGAGAGAGTTAGAAAGAGAGAGATGACCCTCCGCTCACTGGGTTTGGGCCCAGGGGAGCGAGAGAGAGATGACACTCCCGTCAGTGAATTTGGGCCCAGGAGAGCGAGAGAGAGAGGTAGGGAGAGAGATGACCCTCCCCTCAGTGATTTGGGGCCCAGGAGAGAGAGAGAGAGAGTTAGTGAGAGAGATGACACGCCCCTCGGTGAGTTTGGGCCCAGGAGAGCGAGAGCGAGAGTTAGAGAGAGAGATGACCCTCCCCTCAGTGTGTTTGGGCCAGGACAGCGATAGAATCATAGAATCATAGCAGTTACAACATGGAAACAGGCCCTTCGGCCCAACATGTCCATGTCGCCCAGTTTATACCACTCAGCTAGACCCAATTGCCTGCACTTGGCCCATATCCCTCCATACCCATCTTACCCATGTAACTGTCCAAATGCTTTTTAAAAGACAAAATTGTACCCGCCTCTACTACTGCCTCTGGCAGCTCGTTCCAGACACTCACCACCCTTTGAGTGAAAAAATTGCCTCTCTGGACCCTTTTGTATCTCTCCCCTCTCACCTTAAATCTATGCCTCCTCGTTATAGACTCCCCTACCTTTGGGAAAAGATTTTGACTATCGACCTTATCTATGCCACTCATTATTTTATAGACTTCTATAAGATCACCCCTTAACCTCCTACTCTCCAGGGAAAAAAGTCCCAGTCTGTCTAACCTCTCCCTGTAAGTCAAACCATCAAGTCCCGGTAGCATCCGAGTAAATCTTTTCTGCACTTTTTCTAGTTTAATAACATCCTTTCTATAATAGGGTGACCAGAACTGTGCACAGTACTCCAAGTGTGGCCTCACCAATGCCCTGTACAACTTCAACAAGACATCCCAACTCCTGCATTCAATGTTCTGACCAATGAAACCAAGCATGCCGAATGCCTTCTTCACCAGTCTATCCACCTGTGACTCCACTTTCAAGGAGCTATGAATCTGTACTCCCAGATCTCTTTGTTCTATAACTCTCCCCAACGCCCTACCATTAACGGAGTAGGTCCTGGCCCGATTCGATCTACCAAAATGCATCACCTCACATTTATCTAAATTAAACTCCATCTGCCATTCATCGGCCCACTGGCCCAATTTATCAAGATCCCGTTGCAATCCTAGATAACCTTCTTCACTGTCCACAATCTTGGTGTCATCTGCAAACTTACTAACCATGCCTCCTAAATTATCATCCAAATCATTAATATAAATAACAAATAACAGCGGACCCAGCACCGATCCCTGAGGCACACCGCTGGACACAGGCATCCAGTTTGAAAAACAACCCTCTACAACCACCCTCTGTCTTCTGTCGTCAAGCATAGAGTCATAGAGTTATACAGCACGGATAGAGGCCCTTCGGCCCATCGTGTCCACGCCGGCCATCAAGCCCAGTCTAATCTAATCCCATATTCCAGCATTTGGTCCGTAGCCTTGTATGCTATGGCATTTCAAGTGCTCATCCAAATGCTTCTTGAATGTTGTGAGGGTTCCTGCCTCCACAACCCTCTCACGCAGTGAGTTCCAGACTCCAACCACCCTCTGGGTGAAAAAGTTCTTTCTCAAATCCCCTCTAAACCTCCCGCCTTTTACCTTGAATCTATGCCCCCTTGTTATAGAACCCTCAACGACGGGAAAAAGCTCCTTAGGATCCATCCTATCTATGCCCCTCATAATTTTGTACACCTCAATCATGTCCCCCCTCAGCCTCCTCTGCTCCAAGGAAAACAAACCCAATCTTCCCAGTCTCTCTTCATAGCTGAAGCTCTCCAGCCCTGGTAACATCCTGGTGAATCTCCTCTGCACCCTCTCCAAAGCGATCATAGAATCATAGAGTGAGTTAGAGAGCGAGAGATGACCCTCCCGTCTGTAGTTCGGGCCCAGGAGGGAGAGAGAGAGAGGGTTAGAGAGAGATGGCCCTCACCTCATTGAGTTTGGGCCCAGGAGATCGAGAGAAAGAGGTAGAGCGAGAGATGACCCTCCCCTCAATGAGTTTCGGCCCAGGAGAGAGAGAGAGAGTTTGAGAGAGATGACCCTCCCCTCAGTGAGATTGGGCCCAGGACAGCGAGAGAGAGAGAGTTGGAGAGAGCGATGACCCTCCCCTCGGTGTGTTTGGGCCCAGGAGAACGAGTGAGAGAGAGAGAGAGAGATGCCCTCCCCTCAGTGAGATTGGGCCCAGGAGAGCGAGAGAGAGAGTTAGAGAGAGAATGATGGCACTCCCCTCAGTGATTTTAAGCCCTTGAGAGACAATGAGTTTGAGAGAGAGAGAGTTTGAGAGAGAGATGACTCTCCCCTAGGTGAGTCTGGGCCCAGGAGAGAGAGAGATATATAAATATATACAGAGAGAGAGTTAGGGAGAGAGATGGCCCTCCCTTCAGTGAGTTTGGGCCCAGGAGAGAAAAGGAGAGAGTAAGTTAGAGAGAGAGATGACAATTCCCTCTGTGAGTTTGGGCCCATGACAGCGACAGAGATTTAGAGAGAAAGATGACCCTCCCCTCAGCGAATTTGGGCCCAGGAGAACGAGAGAGAGTGGGAGAGAGAGATAGAGACACGGCACTCCCGTCAGTGAGTTTGGGCTCAGGAGAGCGAGAGAGAGAGTTGGAGAGAGAGATGACCCTCCCCTCAGTGAGTTTGGGCCCAGGAGAGGGAGAGATAGAGTGTTACAGAGAGAGATGGCCCTCCCCTCATTAATTTTGGGCCAGGAGAGCGAGAGAGAGAGTTAGAGAGTGAGAGATGACACTCCCCTCAGGGAGTTTGAGCCCAGGAGAGAGAGAGATAGAGAGAGAGTTTGTGAGAGATAGTTGGAGAGGGAGAGATGACCCTTCCCTCAGTATGTTTGGGCCAGGACAGCGACAGAGAGAGTTAGAGAGAGAGAGATGACCCTCCCCTCAGTGAGTTCGGGCCCAGGAGGGAGAGAGAGAGGGTTAGAGAGAGATGGCCCTCACCTCATTTAGTTTGGGCCCAGGAGAGCGAGAGAGAGAGGTGGAGAGAGCGATGACCCTCCCTTCAGTGTGTTTGGGCCAGGAGAGCGAGAGAGAGACTTAGAGAGAGAGAGATGACCCTCCACTCAGGGAGTTTGAGCCCAGGAGAGAGAGAGATAGAGAGAGAGTTGGTGAGAGATAGTTAGAGAGGGAGGGATGACCCTTCCCTCAGTGAGTTTGGCCCAGGAGAGAGAGAGAGAGAGTGAGAGACCCTCCCCTCAATGAGTTTCGGCCCAGGAGAGAGAGAGAGAGTTAGAGAGAGCGATGACCCTCCCCTCAGTGTGTTTGGGCCAGGAGAGCGAGAGATAGAGTTAGAGAGAGAGAGATGACCCTCACCTCAGTGGGTATGGGCCCTGGAGAGGGAGATAGGCAGTGTTAGAGAGAGAGATGGCCCTCCCCTCAGTGAGTTTAGGCCAGGAGAGTGTGTGTGTGAGAGAGAGAGAGAGATTTAGAGAGAAATGTGACCCTCCCCTCAGGGAGTTGAGCGCAGGAGAGAGAGAGAGAGATATATAAATATATAGAGAGAGTTAGAGAGAGATATGGCACTCCCCTCAGTGAGTTTGGCCCAGGATAGAGAGAGAGAGAGAGAGTTGGTGAGAGAGATGACCCTCCCCTCGGTGAGTTTGGGCCCAGGAGAGCGAGAGAGAGAGAGTAAGAGAGAGAGATGACCCTCCCCTCAGTGAGTTTGGGCCCAGGAGAGCGAGAGAGAGAGTGTTGGAGAGAGAGATGAACCTCCCCTCAGTGTGTTTGGGCCAGGACAGCGAAAGAGAGAGTTAGAGAGATGACTCTCCCCTCAGTGAATTTGGGCCCAGGAGAGCGAGAGAGAGAGAGATAGAGAGAGATGAACCTCCACTCAGTGAATTTGTGCCCAGGAGCGCGAGAGAGAGTTAGAGAGAGAGAGATGACCTTCCCCTCTGTGAGTTTGGGCCCAGGAGAGCGAGAGAGAGAGAGTTTGAGAGAGAGATGAACCTCCCCTCAGTGAATTTGAGCCCAAGAGCGCGAGACAGAGTTTGAGAGAGAGATTACCCTCCCCTCGTTTAGTTTGGACTCAGGAGAGCGAGAGAGAGAGAGAGTTGGACAGAGAGATGACCCTCCCCTCAGTGAGTTTGGGTCCAGGAGAGAGAGAGAGAGGGAGAGTTAGAGAGAGATATGACCCTTCCCTCAGTGAGTTTGGGCCCAGGAGAGCGAGAGAGAGAGTTAGAGAGAGAGATGACCCTCCCCTCAGTGAGTTTGGGCCCCGGAGAGCGAGAGAGAGGGTTAGAGAGAGAGATGACCCTCCCCTCAGTGAGTTTGTGCCCAGGAGAGCGAGAGAGAGAGTTCGAGAGAGAGATGACCCTCCCCTCAGTGAGTTTGGGCCCAGGAGAGAGAGAGAGAGAGTTAGAGAGAGAGATGACCCTCCCCTCAGTGAGTTTGGGCTCAGGAGAGCGAGAGAGAGAGTTGGAGAGAGAGATGACCCTCCCCTCAGTGAGTTTGGGCTCAGGAGAGCGAGAGAGAGAGTTAGAGAGAGAGATGATCCTCCCCTCAGTGAGTTTGACCCGGAGAGCAGTGTGAGGTGATTCACGGCCCAGTTCGTTCTCCACAATCCCCTGTTTGAAAGTGGGCCTGTGAGCAGGTCAGATAAACGGAGCTGGGCTCTGATGGTTCCTCTCCCTGCACTCACCTGTCGAGGCTCAGGAACAGGAGGAGGCCATTCAGCCCCTCGAGCCTGTTACACAGGAACAGGTGGAGGCCATTCACCCCCTCGGGCCTGTTACACAGTTACAGGAGGAGGACATTCAGCCCCTCGAGCCTGTTACTCAGGAACAGGAGGAGGCCATTCAGCCCCTCGAGCCTGTAGACAGTTGCAGGAGGTGGCCATTCAGCCCCTCGGGCCTGTTCCACAGGATCAGTACGAGGCCATTCAGCCCCTCGAGCCTGTTACACAGGATCAGGAGGCTGTTGAGCCCCTCGAGCCTGTTACACAGGAACAGGAGGAGGCCATTCAGCCCCTCAAGCCTGTTACACAGGAGCAGGAGGAGGCCATTCAGTCCCTCGAGCTGCTCTGTTCCCCAGGTCTGGATCACACGATGCCATCAGTGAATTCAGACAGTGAGAGGGAGGATTTGCTGTTCCCCGTGTTTGCCCTCAGTCGAGTTCAGCCTCTCACCTTCTCCACAATGTCCTTCAGTGTTTCAGCATCGATATCTCCCATCGAAGAGATCTTCAAATCACACGGATAGTATTCAATATCTAAAGACAAGAGAGACAACTTCACCAGGTGAAAACCCTCGGAGAGTTTAGCACAGGGAACGGGATGGATTTACAACTCTCGTTCCCCTCTCTTTCCTCCATTTTCTCATCCCATCTTTCCTTTCCCTCTCTCTATATCTCTTTTATTCTCTCTTTATCGCACCCCTCTTGTCCCCATTCTACCCTCTCTGTATTTTCATTCTCTCCCCTCCTTGCTCCTTCTCTCTCACCCTCTTGTCCCCTCTCCCCATATCACTTTTATCCTCCCTCTGCTCTTTTCTCTCTCCGCTTTTATCTGTCTCCCTCAGAGAGACAGAGAGAGTCAGAGAGAGAGGTAGACAAAGAGAGAGAGACAGAGTTGGATAGAGGGACAGACAGGCAGAGAATGAGACACAGAGAGAGAGATAGAGAGAAAGAGATAAAGGGGAGACAGAGAGAGATAGACAGAGACAAAGAGAGAGACAGAACGAGAGGGAGTGACAGAGAGAGAGAAAGCAAAAAAAGAGAGAGAGCGGCATAGGGTGAGAGGGAGGGAGAGATAGAGAGAGAGAGAAAGGGACAAAGAGAGAGACGGAGCGAAAGGGAGAGACAGAGAGAGAGAGAGAGACAAAGAGAGAGACGGAGTTGGATAGAGGGACAGACAGACGGAGAGTGAGAGAGAGAAGGCAAAAGAGAGAGAGAGAGACAGAGAGAAACATAGGGTGAGAGGGTGGGAGAGATAGAGAGAGACATAGAGAGAGACAGAGAGAGACATATGGTGAGAGGGAGGGCGAGATAGAGCGATAGAGACAGAGCAAGACATAGCGTGAGAGGGAGGTAGAGATAGATAGAGAGAGAGAGAGGCAGGGAGAGACATAGGGTGAGAGTGAGAGAGAGATAGAGAGAGAGAGACAGAGAGAGACATAGGGTGAGAGGGAGGGAAAGATAGAGCGAGAGAGACAGAGAGAGAGACAAATAGGGAGACAGAAAGAGAGAGACATAGTGTGAGAGGGAGGGAAAGATAGAGCGAGAGAGACAGAGACAGAGAGAGATAGAGAGACAGAAAGAGAGAGACATAGTGTGAGAGGGAGGAAGAAATAGAGAGAGACAGAGGGAGACATATGGTGAGAGACAGTAAGATAGAGAGGCTGAGAGAGACATTGGGTGAGAGGGAGGGAGAGATAGAGATAGAGAGAGGCTGAGAGAGACATAGGGTGAGAGGGAGGGAGAAATAGAGAGAGATCGAGACAGAGCAAGAAAGGGTGAGAGTGAGGTAGAGATAGAGAGAGAGAGAGACAGTGAGAGAGAGAGAGAGCGAGAAACAGTGAGAGACATAGGGAGAGAGGGAGAGCCAGAGAGAGAAAGAAAGACTGACAGAGAGAGGCATAGGGAAACAGAGGGAGAGATAGACAGAGCGAGAGAGAGAGAGAGATACAAAGGGAGAGATAGACAGAAAGAGACAGTTCGAGAAAGAGACAGAGATAAATATACATAGAGAAGGAGAGAGAGAAAGTTAAAATCAGTGAGAGCCATAAATTAGAGTGACAGAGAGAGAGAGACAGTGAGAGAGAGTGAGACAGACAGAGAGAGAGAGAGAGAGAGAGAGAGAGACAGATAGAGCGAGGCAGAGAGAGAGACAGAGGCAGAGAGGGAGGCAGAGAGAGAGAGAGATATTCAGACAGAGAGAGAGAGAGAGAGAAAGAGAGATCGACAGAGAGAGATAGACAGAGAGGGAGTGCGGCAGACAGAGAGACAGAGAGAGAGATACAGAGAGATATAAAGAGTCAGAGGGAGAGATATAGAGGGAGAGAGACAGAGAGAGAGATATATACCGAGAAACATGGAGAGAGATAGAGGGAGAGACAAAGGGAGAGATAGACATGGTGAGAGAGAGAAAGAGTGACAGAGAGAGACATAGAGCGAGACAGAGGGAGAGATACAGAGAGAGAGAGAGAGGGAGAGAGTGACAGAGAGAGAGAAAGAGTGTCACAGAGATACAAAAAGAGGGAGAGAGAGCCGGAAAGAGACAGTTAGAGAAAGAGACCGAGATAAATATGCATAGAAAGGGAGAGAGGGAAAGATAAAATCAGTGAGAGCCATAAATTAGAGCGACAGAGAGAGAGAGACAGTGAGAGAGAGAGAGAGACAGAGCGGGGCAGAGAGAGAGAGAACAGGAGAGACAGGCAGAGAGCGACAGAAAGAGAGAGGGAGAGAGACAGAGAACGACAGAGAGAGAGAGAGAGTGACAAAGAGACAGAGAGAGAGACAGAGAGAGAGATAGACAGAGAGAGAGACAGAAAGACAGAGAGAAAGAGAGCAATAGACATAGAGAGAGAGACAGAGAGAGAGAGAGAGAGCAAGACATAGGGTGAGAGGGAGGTAGAGATAGATAGAGAGAGAGGGAGGCAGGGAGAGAGACAGAAAGAGAGAGACATAGTGTGATCGAGAGAGAGAGACAGAGAGAGACATATAGTGAGAGATAGAGATATAGAGACAGAGCAAGACATAGGGTGAGAGGGAGGTAGAGATAGAGAGAGAGAGGCCGGGAGAGACATAGAGTGAGAGGGAGGGAGAGATAGAGAGAGAGAGAGGCCGGGAGAGACATCGGGTGAGAGGGAGGGAGAGATAGAGCGAGAGAGACAGACAGAGACGTAGGGTGAGAGGGAGGTAGATATTTATATATATATATATATATAGAGAGAGAGAGAGACAAAGGGAGAGAAGGAGCGAGAGATAGAGAGAGAGAGAAAGAGAGACTGAGAGAGACATAGGATGAGAGGGAGGGAGAGAGAGAGAGAGAGAGAAAGATAGAGAGAGACATCGGGTGAGAGGGAGGGAGAAATAGAGAGAGATAGAGTCAGAGCAAGACATAGGGTGAGAGGGAGGTAGAGATAGATAGAGAGAGATAGAGGCAGGGAGAGAGACAGAAAGAGAGAGACATAGTGTGATAGAGAGAGAGAGACAGTGAGAGACATGTGGTGAGAGATAGAGAGATAGAGACAGAGCAAGACATTTGGTGAGAGGGAGCTGGAGATAGAGAGAGAGAGGCCGGGAGAGACATAGAGTGAGGGGGAGGGAGAGATAGAGAGAGAGTGAGACATAGGGTGAGAGGGAGGTAGAGATAGAGAGAGAGAGAGGGAGAGACAGGGAGAGACATAAGGAGAGATGGAGGGAGAGATAGAGAGAGAGAGAGAATGAGAGACAGAGAGAGACATCGGATGAGAGGGAGGGAAAGATAGAGCGAGAGAGACAGAGAGAGAGAGATAGAGAGACAGAAAGAGAGAGACATAGTGTGAGAGGGAGGAAGAAATAGAGAGAGACAGCGAGAGACATATGGTGAGAGATAGTAAGATAGAGAGGCTGAGAGAGACATTGGGTGAGAGGGAGGGAGAGATAGAGATAGAGAGAGGCTGAGAGAGACATAGGGTGAGAGGGAGGGAGAAATAGAGAGAGATCGAGACAGAGCAAGAAAGGGTGAGAGTGAGGTAGAGATAGAGAGAGAGAGAGACAGTGAGAGAGAGAGAGAGAGAGAGACAGTGAGAGACATAGGGAGAGAGGGAGAGCCAGAGAGAGAAAGAAAGAGTGACAGAGAGAAGCATAGGGAAACAGAGGGAGAGATAGACAGAGAGAGAGAGAGAGAGAGAGAGAGAGAGAGATACAAAGAAAGGGAGAGAGAGACAGAAAGAGACAGTTCGAGAAAGAGACAGAGATAAATATACATAGAGAAGGAGAGAGAGAAAGATAAAATCAGTGAGAGCCATAAATTAGAGTGACAGAGAGAGAGAGACAGTGAGAGAGAGTGAGACAGACAGAGAGAGAGAGAGAGAGAGAGACAGAGCGAGGCAGAGAGAGAGACAGAGACAGAGAGGGAGGCAGAGAGAGAGAGAGATATTCAGATAGAGAGATAGAGAGAAAGAGAAATCGACAGAGAGAGATAGACAGAGAGGGAGTGCGGCAGACAGAGAGACAGAGAGAGAGATACAGAGAGATATAAAGAGTCAGAGGGAGAGAGACAGAGAGAGAGAGAGATATGCCGAGAAACATGGAGAGAGATAGAGGGAGAGACAGAGGGAGAGATAGACATGGTGAGAGAGAGAAAGAGTGACAGAGAGAGACAGAGAGCGAGACAGAGGGAGAGATACAGAGAGAGAGAGAGAGAGAGAGAGAGAGAGAAAGAGTGTCACAGAGATACAAAAAGAGGGAGAGAGAGACGGAAAGAGACAGTTAGAGAAAGATATAGAGATAAATATGCATAGAGAGGGAGAGAGGGAAAGATAAAATCAGTGAGAGCCATAAATTAGAGTGACAGAGAGAGAGAGACAGTGAGAGAGAGAGAGAGACAGAGCGGGGCAGAGAGAGAGAGAACAGGAGAGAGAGGCAGAGAGCGACAGAAAGAGAGAGGGAGAGAGACAGAGAACGACAGAAAGAGAGAGTGACAAAGAGACAGAGAGAGAGAGAGACAGAGAGAGGGATAGACAGAGAGAGAGACAGAAAGACAGAGAGAAAGAGAGCAATAGACATAGAGAGAGAGAGAGCAAGACATGGGGTGAGAGGGAGGTAGAGATAGATAGAGAGAGAGGGAGGCAGGGAGAGAGACAGAAAGAGAGAGACATAGTGTGATCGAGAGAGAGAGACAGAGAGAGACATATAGTGAGAGATAGAGACAGAGCAAGACAAAGGGTGAGAGGGAGGTAGAGATAGAGAGAGAGAGGCCGGGAGAGACATAGAGTGAGAGGGAGGGAGAGATAGAGAGAGAGAGAGGCCGGGAGAGACATAGGGTGAGAGGGAGCGAGAGATAGAGCGAGAGAGACAGAAAGACAGAGAGAGACATAGTGTGAGAGGGAGGTAGATATATATATATATATATATAGAGAGAGAGACAAAGGGAAAGAGGGAGGGAGAGATAAAGAGAGAGAGAAAGAGAGACAGAGAGAGACATAGGATGAGAGGGAGGGAGAGATAGAGTTTATACCACTAAGCAAGTCCCAATTGCCTGCACTTGGCCCATATCCCTCGATACCCATCTTACCCATGCAACTGTCCAAATGCTTTTTAAAAGACA
Organism: Heptranchias perlo; assembly: GCF_035084215.1. Taxonomy (NCBI): domain Eukaryota; kingdom Metazoa; phylum Chordata; class Chondrichthyes; order Hexanchiformes; family Hexanchidae; genus Heptranchias; species Heptranchias perlo. The sequence continues at coordinate 448,315 of NW_027139940.1, read as the reverse complement.
AAATTGTAACCGCCTCTACTACTGCCTCTGGCAGCTCGTTCCAGACACTCACCACCCTTTGAGTGAAAAAATTGCCCCTCTGGACCCTTTTGTATCTCTCCCCTCTCACCTTAAATCTGTGCCCCCTCGTTATAGACTCCCCTACCTTTGGGAAAAGATTTTGACTATCGACCTTATCTATGCCCCTCATTATTTTATAGACTTCTATAAGATCACCCCTTAACCTCCTACTCTCCAGGGAAAAAAGTCCCAGTCTGTCTAACCTCACCCTGTAAGTCAAACCATCAAGTCCCGGTAGCATCCTAGTAAATCTTTTCTGCACTCTTTCTAGTTTAATAATATCCTTTCTATAATAGGGTGACCAGAACTGTACACAGTACTCCAAGTGTGGCCTCACCAATGCCCTGTACAACTTCAACAAGACATCCCAACTCCTGCATTCAATGTTCTGACCAATGAAACCAAGCATGCCGAATGCCTTCTTCACCACCCTATCCACCTGTGACTCCACTTTCAAGGAGCTATGAATCTGTACTCCCAGATCTCTTTGTTCTATAACTCTCCCCAACGCCCTACCATTAACGAAGTAGGTCCTGGCCCGATTCGATCTACCAAAATGCATCACCTCACATTTATCTAAATTAAACTCCATCTGCCATTCATCGGCCCACTGGCCCAATTTATCAAGATCCCGTTGCAATCCTAGATAACCTTCTTCACTGTCCACAATGCCACCAATCTTGGTGTCATCTGCAAACTTACTAACCATGCCTCCTAAATTCTCATCCAAATCATTAATATAAATAACAAATAACAGCGGACCCAGCACCGATCCCTGAGGCACACCGCTGGACACAGGCATCCAGTTTGAAAAACAACCCTCTACAACCACCCTCTGTCTTCTGTCGTCAAGCCAATTTTGTATCCAATTGGCTACCTCACATTGGATCCCATGAGATTTAACGTTATGTAACAACCTACCATGCGGTACCTTGTCAAATGCTTTGCTGAAGTCCATGTAGACCACGTCTACTGCACAGCCCTCATCTATCTTCTTGGTTACCCCTTCAAAAAACTCAATCAAATTCGTGAGACATGATTTTCCTCTCACAAAACCATGCTGACTGTTCCTAATTAGTCCCTGCCTCTCCAAATGCCTGCAGATCCTGTCCCTCACAATACCCTCTAACAACTTACCCACTACAGATGTCAGGCTCACTGGTCTGTAGTTCCCAGGCTTTTCCCTGCCGCCCTTCTGAAACAAAGGCACAACATTTGCTACCCTCCAATCTTCAGGCACCTCACCTGTAGCGGTGGATGATTCAAATATCTCTGCTAGGGGACCCGCAATTTCCTCCCTAACCTCCCATAACGTCCTGGGATAAATTTCATCAGGTCCCGGAGATTTATCTACCTTGATGCGCGTTAAGACTTCCAGCACCCCCCTCTCTGTAATATGTACACTCCTCAAGACATCACTATTTATTTCCCGAAGTTCCCTAACATCCATGCCTTTCTCAACCGTAAATACCGATGTGAAATATTCATTCAGGATCTCACCCATCTCTTGTGGTTCCGCACATAGATGACCTTGTTGATCCTTAAGAGGCCCGACTCTCTCCCTAGTTACCCTTTTGCCCTTTATGTATTTGTAGAAGCTCTTTGGATTCACCTTTGCCTGATCTGCCAAAGCAATCTCATATCCCCTTTTTGCCCTCCTGATTTCTCTCTTAACTCTTCTCCGGCAATCTCTATACTCTTCAAGGGATCCACTTGATCCCAGGTGCCTATGCATGTCATATGCCTCCTTCTTCTTTTTGACGAGTGCCTCAATCTCCCGAGTCATCCAAGGTTCCCTACTTCGACCAGCCTTGCACTTCACTTTTTAAGGAATGTGCTTACCCTGAACCCTGGATAACACACTTTTGAAAGCCTCCCACTTACCAGACGTCCCTTTGCCTGACAACAGACTCTCCCAATCAACTTCTGAAAGTTCCTGTCTAATACCATCAAAATTGGCCTTTCCCCAATTTAGAATTTTAACTTTTGGGCCAGACCTATCCTTCTCCATAGCTATCTTAAAACTAATGGAATTATGATCACTGGTCCCAAAGTGATCCCTCACTAACACTTCTGTCACCTGCCCTTCCTTATTTCCCAAGACGAGGTCAAGTTTTGCCCCCTCTCTCGTCGGGCCATCCACATACTGAGTGAGAAATTCCTCCTGAATACACTCAACAAATTTCTCTCCATCCAAGCCCCTAATGCTATGGCTGTCCCAGTCAATGTTGGGAAAGTTAAAGTCCCCTACGATTACCACCCTATTTTTCTTGCAGCTGTCTGTAATCTCCTTACATATTTGCTCCTCAATTTCCCGTTGACTATTTGGGGGTCTGTAGTACAATCCTATCAAAGTGATCTCTCCCTTCTTATTTTTCAGTTCTACCCATATAGACTCAGTGGGCGAACCCTCGGATATATCCCCTCTCACTACTGCCGTGATGTTCTCCCTAATCAAGAACGCAACTCCCCCTCCTCTCTTACCTCCTGCTCTATCTTTCCTATAGCATCTGTACCCTGGAACATTGAGCTGCCAGTCCCGCCCCTCCCTTAGCCATATTTCAGTAATAGCTATAACATCCCAGTCCCATGTACCCATCCATGCCCTGAGTTCATCTGCCTTGCCCATCAGACTTCTTGCATTGAAATAAATGCAGTTTAATCTAGACTTCCCTTCGTCTTTGCCCTGCTTTCTCAGACCATCTGTCCGGTCATGTTCTGTACACTCTCCCTTACTGCCTTTTGTTTCTGTCACCACTTTATTTCCCACTGACTTCCTGCATCGGTTCCCATCCCCCTGCCACATTAGTTTAAACCCTCCCCAACAGCACTGGCAAACACTCCCCCTAGGACATTGGTTCCAGTCCTGCCCAGATGCAGACCGTCCAATTTGTACTGGTCCCACCTCCCCCAGAACCGGTTCCAATGGCCCAGGAATTTGAATCCCTCCCTCTTGCACCATCTCTCAAGCCACGTATTCATCCTAGCTATCCTGTCATTCCCACTCTGACTAACCCGTGGCACTGGTAGCAATCCTGAGATTACTACCTTTGAGGTCCTACTCTTTAGTTTAACTCCTAACTCCCTAAATTCAGCTTGTAGGACCTCATCCTGTTTTTTACCTATTTCTTTGGTGCCTATATGCACCACGACAACTGGCTGTTCACCCTCCCCCTCCAGAATGTCCTGCAGCCGCTCCGAGACATCCTTGACCCTTGCACCAGGGAGGCAACATACCATCCTGGACTCTCGGTTGCGTCCACAGAGACGCCTGTCTATTCCCCTTACAATCGAGTCCCCTATCACTATAGATCTGCCACTCTTTTTCCTGCCCTCCTGTGCAGCAGAGCCAGCCACGGTGCCATGAACCCGACCGTGAACCCCATGATCTTTGATCCGGGCCCAGGCCCGGACCGAGACCCCCAGCCTGGTCCTCGAACCAGGCCTCAATCCGAGATCCCTGAAACCAGGCCCTGGCTTCCCCTGGTGAGCCATCTACCCCAACTGTATCCAAAACGGTATACCTGTTTTGGAGGGAGATGACCGCATAGGATGAGAGGGAGGGAGAGATAGAGAGAGAGAGAGAAAGAGAGTGAGACGAAGGGAGAGAGGGAGGGAGAGATAGAGAGAGAAAGAGAGACAGAGAGAGACATAGGGTGAGAGGGAGTGAGAAATAGAGAGAGATAGAGTCAGAGCAAGACATAGGGTGAGAGGGAGGTAGAGATAGCGAGAGAGAGGCAGAGAGACAGAGAGAGACATAGGGAGAGAGGGAGAGGCAGAGAGAGAAAGAAAGAGTGACAGAGAGAGGCATTGGGAAACAGACGTAGAGATAGACAGAGAGAGAGAGAGAGAGATGCAAAGAGAAGGAGAGAGAGACAGAAAGAGACAGTTGGAGAAAGAGACAGAGATAAATATACATAGAGAAGAAGAGAGAGAAAGATAAAATCAGTGAGAGCCATAAATTAGAGTGACAGAGAAAGAGAGAGACAGTGAGAGAGAGAGAGAGACAGAGAGAGAGAGAGAGAGAGAGGCAGAGAGAGAGACAGAGACAGAGAGGGAGGCAGAGAGAGAGAGAGAGAGATATTCAGACAGAGAGAAAGAGAGATAGTAAGAGAAATCGACAGAGAGAGATAGACAGAGATGGAGTGCGGCAGACAGAGAGACAGAGAGAGAGATACAGAGAGATACAAAGAGTCAGAGGGAGAGATAGAGAGGGAGAGAGACAGAGAGAGAGATATATATACCGAGAGACATGGAGAGAGATAGAGGGAGAGACAGAGGGAGAGAGAGAGAGAGAGAGAGAGACAGAGCGAGGCAGAGAGAGAGAGAGACAGTGAGGGAGGCAGAGAGAGAGAGAGAGATATTCAGACAGAGAGAGAGAGAGAAAGAGAAATCGACAGAGAGAGATAGACAGAGAGGGAGTGCGGCAGACAGAGAGACAGAGTGAGAAATACAGAGAGACATAGAGCGAGACAGAGGGAGACATAGAGCGAGACAGAAGGAGAGATACACAGAGAGAGAGTGACAGAGAGAGAGAAAGAGTGTCACAGAGATACAAAAAGAGGGAGAGAAAGACGGAAAGAGACAGTTAGAGAAAGAGACAGAGATAAATATACATAGAGAGGGAGAGAGGGAAAGATAAAATCAGTGTGAGCCATAAATTAGAGTGACAGAGAGAGAGAGAGACAGTGAGAGAGAGAGACAGAGCGGGGTAGAGAGAGAGAGAACAGGAGAGAGAGGGAGAGAGCGACAGAAAGAGAGAGAGAGGGAGAGCGACAGAGAACGACAGAGAGAGAGAGTGACAAAGAGACAGAGAGAGAGAGACAGAGAGAGATAGACAGAGAGAGAGGCAGAAAGACAGAGAGAAAGAGAGCAATAGACATAGAGAGAGAGAGAGAGAGAGAGACAGAGAGAGAGAGAGCAAGACATAGGGTGAGAGGGAGGTAGAAATAGATAGAGAGAGAGAGAGAGGCAGGGAGAGAGACAGAAAGAGAGAGACATAGAGTGATAGAGAGAGATAGAGACAGAGCAAGACATCGGGTGAGAGGGAGGTAGAGATCGAGAGTGAGAGAGGCAGGCAGAGACATAGGGTGAGAGGGAGGGAGAGATAGAGAGAGAGAAAGGCCGGGAGAGACATAGGTTGAGAGGGAGGGAGAGATAGAGCGAGAGAGACAGAGAGACAGAGAGAGACATAGTGTGAGAGGGAGGTAGATATATATATATATATATATATATATATAGAGAGAGAGAGACAAAGGGAGAGAGGCAGGGAGAGATCGAGAGAGAGAAAGAGAGACAGAGAGAGACATAGGGTGAGAGGGAGGGAGAGATAGAGTTTATACCACTAAGCTAGTCCCAATTGCCTGCACTTGGCCCATATCCCTCGATACCCATCTTACCCATGTAACTGTCCAAATGCTTTTTAAAAGACAAAATTGTAACCGCCTCTACTACTGCCTCTGGCAGCTCGTTCCAGACACTCACCACCCTTTGAGTGAAAAAATTGCCCCTCTGGACCCTTTTGTATCTCTCCCCTCTCACCTTAAATCTGTGCCCCCTCGTTATAGACTCCCCTACCTTTGGGAAAAGATTTTGACTATCGACCTTATCTATGCCCCTCATTATTTTATAGACTTCTATAAGATCACCCCTTAACCTCCTACTCTCCAGGGAAAAAAGTCCCAGTCTGTCTAACCTCTCCCTGTAAGTCAAACCATCAAGTCCGGGTAGCATCCTAGTAAATCTTTTCTGCACTCTTTCTAGTTTAATAATATCCTTTCTATAATAGGGTGACCAGAACTGTACACAGTACTCCAAGTGTGGCCTCACCAATGCCCTGTACAACTTCAACAAGACATCCCAACTCCTGCATTCAATGTTCTGACCAATGAAACCAAGCATGCCGAATGCCTTCTTCACCACTCTATCCACCTGTGACTCCACTTTCAAGGAGCTATGAATCTGTACTCCCAGATCTCTTTGTTCTATAACTCTCCCCAACGCCCTACCATTAACGGAGTAGGTCCTGGCCCGATTCGATCGACCAAAATGCATCACCTCACATTTATCTAAATTAAACTCCATCTGCCATTCATTGGCCCACTGGCCCAATTTATCAAGATCCCGTTGCAATCCGAGATAACCTTCTTCACTATCCACAATGCCACCAATCTTGGTGTCATCTGCAAACTTACTAACCATGCCTCCTAAATTCTCATCCAAATCATTAATATAAATAACAAATAACAGCGGACCCAGCACCGATCCCTGAGGCACACCGCTGGACACAGGCATCCAGTTTGAAAAACAACCCTCTACAACCACCCTCTGTCTTCTGTCGTCAAGCCAATTTTGTATCCAATTGGCTACCTCACCTTGGATCCCATGAGATTTAACCTTATGTAACAACCTACCATGCGGTACCTTGTCAAATGCTTTGCTGAAGTCCATGTAGACCACGTCTACTGCACAGCCCTCATCTATCTTCTTGGTTACCCCTTCAAAAAACTCAATCAAATTCGTGAGACATGATTTTCCTCTCACAAAACCATGCTGACTGTTCCTAATTAGTCCCTGCCTCTCCAAATGCCTGTAGATCCTGTCCCTCAGAATACCCTCTAACAACTTACCCACTACAGATGTCAGGCTCACTGGTCTGTAGTTCCCAGGCTTTTCCCTGCCGCCCTTCTTAAACAAAGGCACAACATTTGCTACCCTCCAATCTTCAGGCACCTCACCTGTAGCGGTGGATGATTCAAATATCTCTGCTAGGGGACCCGCAATTTCCTCCCTAACCTCCCATAACGTCCTGGGATACATTTCATCAGGTCCCGGAGATTTATCTACCTTGATGCGCGTTAAGACTTCCAGCACCTCCCTCTCTGTAATATGTACACTCCTCAAGACATCACTATTTATTTCCCCAAGTTCCCTAACATCCATGCCTTTCTCAACCGTAAATACCGATGTGAAATATTCATTCAGGATCTCACCCATCTCTTGTGGTTCCGCACATAGATGACCTTGTTGATCCTTAAGAGGCCCGACTCTCTCCCTAGTTACCCTTTTGCCCTTTATGTATTTGTAGAAGCTCTTTGGATTCACCTTTGCCTGATCTGCCAAAGCAATCTCATATCCCCTTTTTGCCCTCCTGATTTCTCTCTTAACTCTACTCCGGCAATCTCTATACTCTTCAAGGGATCCACTTGATCCCAGCTGCCTATGCATGTCATATGCCTCCTTCTTCTTTTTGACTAGTGCCTCAATCTCCCGAGTCATCCAAGGTTCCCTACTTCTACCAGCCTTGCCCTTCACTTTATAAGGAATGTGCTTACCCTGAACCCTGGTTAACAAACTTTTGAAAGCTTCCCACTTACCAGACGTCCCTTTGCCTGCCAACAGACTCTCCCAATCAACTTCTGAAAGTTCCTGTCTCATACCATCAAAATTGGCCTTTCCCCAATTTAGAATTTTAACTTTTGGGCCAGACCTATCCTTCTCCATAGCTATCTTAAAACTAATGGAATTATGATCACTGGTCCCAAAGTGATCCCTCACTAACACTTCTGTCACCTGCCCTTCCTTATTTCCCAAGAGGAGGTCAAGTTTTGCCCCCTCTCTCGTCGGGCCATCCACATACTGAATGAGAAATTCCTCCTGAATACACTCAACAAAATTATGTCCATCCAAGCCCCTAATGCTATGGCTGTCCCAGTCAATGTTGGGAAAGTTAAAGTCCCCTACTATTACCACCCTATTTTTCTTGCAGCTGTCTGTAATCTCCTTACATATTTGCTCCTCAATTTCCCGTTGACTATTTGGGGGTCTGTAGTACAATCCTATCAAAGTGATCTCTCCCTTCTTATTTTTCAGTTCTACCCATATAGACTCAGTGGGCGAACCCTCGGATATATCCCCTCTCACTACTGCCGTGATGTTCTCCCTAATCAAGAACGCAACTCCCCCTCCTCTCTTACCTCCTGCTCTATCTTTCCTATAGCATCTGTACCCTGGAACATTGAGCTGCCAGTCCTGCCCCTCCCTTAGCCATATTTCAGTAATAGCTATAACATCCCAGTCCCATGTACCCATCCATGCCCTGAGTTCATCTGCCTTGCCCATCAGACTTCTTGCATTGAAATAAATGCAGTTTAATCTAGACTTCCCTTCGTCTTTGCCCTGCTTTCTCAGACCATCTGTCCGGTCATGTTCTGTACACTCTCCCTTACTGCCTTTTGTTTCTGTCACCACTTTATTTCCCACTGACTTCCTGCATCGGTTCCCATCCCCCTGCCACATTAGTTTAAACCCTCCCCAACAGCACTGGCAAACACTCCCCCTCGGACATTGGTTCCAGTCCTGCCCAGATGCAGACCGTCCAATTTGTACTGGTCCCACCTCCCCCAGAACCGGTTCCAATGGCCCAGGAATTTGAATCCCTCCCTCTTGCACCATCTCTCAAGCCACGTATTCATCTTAGCTATCCTGTCATTCCTACCCTGACTAACCCGTGGCACTGGTAGCAATCCTGAGATTACTACCTTTGAGGTCCTACTCTTTAGTTTAACTCCTAACTCCCTAAATTCAGCTTGTAGGACCTCATCCTGTTTTTTTACCTATATCGTTGGTGCCTATATGCACCACGACAACTGGCTGTTCACCCTCCCCCTCCAGAATGTCCTGCAGCCGCTCCGAGACATCCTTGACCCTTGCACCAGGGAGGCAACATACCATCCTGGAGTCTCGGTTGCGTCCGCAGAAACGCCTGTCTATTCCCCTTACAATCGAGTTCCCTATCACTATAGATCTGCCACACTTTTTCCTGCCCTCCTGTGCAGCAGAGCCAGCCACGGTGCCATGAACCCGACCGTGAACCCCATGATCTTTGATCCGGGCCCAGGCCCGGACCGAGACCCCCAGCCTGGTCCTCGAACCAGGCCTCAATCCGCGATCCCTGAACCCAGGCCCTGACTTCCCCTGGTGAGCCATCTCCCCCAACAGTATCCAAAACGGTATACCTGTTTTGGAGGGAGATGACCGCATTGGATGAGAGGGAGCGAGAGATAGAGAGATAGAGAGAAAGAGAGAGAGACGAAGGGAGAGAGGGAGGGAGATATAGAGAGAGAAAGAGAGACAGAGAGAGACATAGGGTGAGAGGGAGTGAGAAATAGAGAGAGATAGAGTCAGAGCAAGACATAGGGTGAGAGGGAGGTAGAGATAGCGAGAGAGAGGCAGAGAGACAGAGAGAGACATAGGGAGAGAGGGAGAGCCAGAGAGAGAAAGAAAGAGTGACAGAGAGAGGCATTGGGAAACAGACGTCGAGATAGACAGAGAGAGAGAGAGAGAGATGCAAAGAGAAGGAGAGAGAGACAGCAAGAGACAGTTCGAGAAAGAGACAGAGATAAATATACATAGAGAAGAAGAGAGAGAAAGATAAAATCAGTGAGATCCATAAATTAGAGTGACAGAGAAAGAGAGAGACAGTGAGAGAGAGAGACAGAGAGAGAGAGAGAGAGACAGAGCGAGGCAGAGAGAGAGACAGAGACAGAGAGGGAGGCAGAGAGAGAGAGAGATATTCAGACAGAGAGAAAGAGAGATAGTAAGAGAAATCGACAGAGAGAGATAGACAGAGAGGGAGTGCGGCAGACAGAGAGAGAGATACAGAGAGATATAAAGAGTCAGAGGGAGAGATAGAGAGGGAGAGAGACAGAGAGAGAGAGAGATATACCGAGAGACATGGAGAGAGATAGAGGGAGAGCCAGAGGGAGAGAGAGAGAGAGAGAGAGAGACAGAGCGAGGCAGAGAAAGAGAGAGAGACAGAGAGGGAGGCAGAGAGAGAGAGATATTCAGACAGAGAGAGAGAGAGAAAGAGAAATCGACAGAGAGAGATAGACAGAGAGGGAGTGCGGCAGACAGAGAGACAGAGTGAGAAATACAGAGAGACATAGAGCGAGACAGAGGGAGACATAGAGCGAGACAGAAGGAGAGATACACAGAGAGAGAGTGACAGAGAGAGAGAAAGAGTGTCACAGAGATACAAAAAGAGGGAGAGAAAGACGGAAAGAGACAGTTAGAGAAAGAGACAGAGATAAATATACATAGAGAGGGAGAGAGGGAAAGATAAAATCAGTGAGAGCCATAAATTAGAGTGACAGAGAGAGAGAGAGACAGTGAGAGAGAGAGAGACAGAGCGGGGTAGAGAGAGAGAGAACAGGAGAGAGAGGGAGAGAGCGACAGAAAGAGAGAGAGAGGGAGAGCGACAGAGAACGACAGAGAGAGAGAGTGACAAAGAGACAGAGAGAGAGAGACAGAGAGAGATAGACAGAGAGAGAGGCAGAAAGACAGAGAGAAAGAGAGCAATAGACATAGAGAGAGAGAGAGAGAGAGAGAGAGAGAGAGACAGAGAGAGAGAGAGCAAGACATAGGGTGAGAGGGAGGTAGAAATAGATAGAGAGAGAGAGAGAGAGGCAGGGAGAGAGACAGAAAGAGAGAGACATAGAGTGATAGAGAGAGATAGAGACAGAGCAAGACATCGGGTGAGAGGGAGGTAGAGATCGAGCGTGAGAGAGGCAGGCAGAGACATAGGGTAAGAGGGAGGGAGAGATAGAGAGAGAGAGAGGCCGGGAGAGACATAGGTTGAGAGGGAGGGAGAGATAGAGCGAGAGAGACAGAGAGACAGAGAGAGACATAGGGTGAGAGGGAGGTATATATATATATATATATATATATAGAGAGAGAGACAAAGGGAGAGAGGCAGGGAGAGATCGAGAGAGAGAAAGAGAGACAGAGAGAGACATAGGGTGAGAGGGAGGGAGCAATAGAGAGAGATAGAGTCAGATCAAGACATAGGGTGAGAGGGAGGTAGAGATAGCGAGAGAGAGAGAGAGAGAGCAAGACATAGGGTGAGAGGGAGGTAGAGATAGCGAGAGAGAGAGAGAGAGAGAGAGGCAGAGAGATAGAGAGAGACATAGGGAGAGAGGGAGAGGCAGAGAGAGAAAGAAAGAATGCCGGAGAGAGGCATCGGGTAACAGAAGGAGAGATAGACAGAGAGAGAGAGAGAGATACCAAGAGAGGGGGAGAGAGACAGAAAGAGAAAGTTAGAGAAAGAGACAGAGATAAATGTACATAGAGAAGGGAAGAGAGAAAGATAAAATCAGTGAGAGTCATAAATTAGAGTGACAGAGAGAGAGAGAGAGAGATAGAGACAGAGAGGGAGACAGAGAGAGAGAGAGATATTCAGACAGAGAGAGAGAGAGAGAAAGATAAATCGACAGAGAAAGATAGACAGAGAGGGAATGCGGCAGACAGAGAGACAGAGAGATATAGAGAGAGTCAGAGGGAGAGATAGAGAGGGAGAGACAAAGAGAAAGATATATATACCGAGAGACAGAGAGAGAGACAGAGGAGAGATAGACATGGTGAGAGAGAAAGAGTGACAGAGAGATACACAGAGCGAGACAGAGGGAGAGAGAGAGAGAAAGAGTGACACGGAGATACAAAAAGAGGGAGAGAGAGACAGAAAGAGACAGTTAGAGAAAGAGACAGAGATAAATATACATCGAGGGAGAGATAGAAAGATAAAATCAGTGAGAGCCATAAATTAGAGTGACAGAGAGAGAGAGACAGTGAGAGAGAGAGAGAGAGAGAGTGAGAGGCAGAGAGAGAGAGAGAAGAGGAGAGAGAGAAAGACAGAACGACAGAGATAGAGAGAGACAGAAAGACAGACAGACAGAGAGAGATAGAGACAAAGAGACAGAGAGAGAGAGATAGACAGAGAGAGAGACAGAAAGACAGAGAGAGAGAGCAATAGAAATAGAGAGAGGGGGTGCAGAGAGAGAGAGAGAGAGAGAGAGAATGAGACAGAGAGAGAGAGAGAGAGAGAGAGACAGACAGACAGAGACAGAGAGAGAGAGAGAGAAAGACAGAGAGAGAGAGAGCAATAGACATAGAGAGAGGGGGGCCAGAGAGAGAGAGAGAGAGAGCGATAGACAGAGAGATATGTGCAGTGACAGAGTCAGAGAGAGGGACATGAGATAAAAGCTCAGGAAAGATTGGAGAAACGGCAGGATATATTTGCGTCTTTCCCCAATGATTTTACACACACTGAATTCAAGTAACAGCAACTTTCCATCTGTCAGCATCGAAAATGCAAAGACAGAGACTGACAGTGACGGGAGGTCCTGCACAGGACGATCACACACCTGTTTCCAGAGACTCTGCCCCGATATATTTGCCCCAGACTAATACAGAAGGAGGGATCTAATCTCCCCGAATTGCTGAGACTACAGTGCACTTACATTCATGAGAGTCCGTCTGAGAGTCCGGAGATTCCAGAGGTGTGGATGGAGGGTCATCAGATCCCAAAGCAGTCCCGGAGTCTGAAAGGGTCAAATAAAAATAATGGTGATTTCACCGGGAGTCTGAATGATTGATGGGGAGGGAGGAGAACAGGAGAGAGAGAGAGAGAGAGAACAGGAGAGAGAGAACAGGAGAGTGAGCGAGAACAGGAGAGAGAGAACAGGAGAGAGAGAGAAATAGGAGAGAGAGAACAGGAGAGAGAGAAATAGGAGAGGGAGAGACAGAACAGGAGAGAGAGAGAGAGAGCAGGAGAGAGAGAGAGAACAGGAGAGAGAGAGAACAGGAGAGAGAGAGAACAGGAGAGAGAGAGAAAAGGAGAGAGAGTGATAGAACAGGAGAGAGAGAAATAGGAGAGAGAGAGATAACAGGAGAGAGAGAGAACAGGAGAGAGAGAGAACAGGAGAGGAGAACAGGAGAGAGAGAGAGAACAGGAGAGAGAGAGGACAGGAGAGAGAGAGAAAACAGGAGAGAGAGAGAGAACAGAAGAGAGAGAGAGAACAGGAGAGAGAGAGAACAGGAGATAGAGAACAGGAGAGAGAGAGAGAGAACAGGAGAGAGAGAGAACAGGAGAGCGAGAGGGAGGAGAACAGGAGAGAGAGAACAGGAGAGAGAGGGAGAACAGGAGAGAGGGAGAACAGGAGAGAGAGAGTTCACAGGAGAGAGAGAATAGGAGAGAGAGAGAACAGCAGAGAGACGGAGAACAGGAGAGAGAGAGAGAACAGGAGAGAGAGAATAGGAGAGAGAGAGAACAGGAGAGAGAGGGAAAACAGGAGAGAGAGAGAGAGAGAACAGGAGAGAGAGAGAACAGGGGAGAGAGATTACAGGTGAGAGAGATAACAGGAGAGAGAGAGAGAGAGAACAGGAGAGAGAGAGAACAGGAGAGAGAGAACCTGGGAGAGAGATTGCAGGAGAAAGAGAGAGAACATGAGAGAGAGAGAGAACAGGAGAGAGAGAACAGGAGAGAGAAAGAACAGGGGAGAGAGATTACAATAGAGAGAGAGAGAACAAGTGAGAAAGAGAACAGGAGAGGGAGAGAGAGTGAGAATACGAGAGAGAGAGAACAGGAGAGAGAGAGAACAGGGGCGAGAGAGAACAGGAGCGAGAGAGGGAACAGGAGAGAGAGACAAAAGGAGACAGAGAAAGAACAGGAGAGAGAGAGACAGAACAGGTGGGAGAGAGAACAATTTCGAGATCAAACTCCCCTCAGCCTCAACATCTGTCTCCCATCAGTCAATGCATCCCACTCCCCTCAGTCAGTACATCCCATTCCCCTCAGTCACTACATCCTTCTCCCCTCAGTTTCTACATCCCACTCCCCTCAGTCACGACATCCCTTTGCCCTCAGACACTACATCCCAATCCCCTCAGTCACTGCATCCCACTCCCCTCAGTCACTGCATCCCACTCCCCTCAGTCACTGCATCCCACTCGCCTGAGTCACTGCATCCCACTCCCCTCAGTCAATACTTCCCACTCCTTCAATCACGACATCCCACTCCCCTCAGTCACTACAATCCACTCCTTCAGTCACTACATCACACTCCCATCAGTCACTACATCCCACTCCACTCAGTCATTATATCCCACTCCCCTCTGTTCGAGACTGGATGAATCTCAGGGACTGAGCATTTCAGGAGTCACATTGGGTGAAGAGCGTGTTTGAATGAACCCACAAGACTGATACCTGAGTCTGCAGACCCCTCTGTGATGGAGGACGGACTCTCAGCGGATTCCAGAGTCGTTTGTTCCTCGGGTCCCTGACTTGTGGATGTCTCTGCATCTGTAATAAAGGGACAGAAACATGGGAGAGTGCAGGAGTGGAGAACACACAGACATGTCATCGGGCTGGTACTGGAGCCTGGCGAATGGGAGACACCGGTCTTAATATAATCCATAATCATCCAATCCTACTCCCCTCAGTTGTTACATCACACTCCCCTCAGTCACAACATCCCACTCCCCTCAGTCAGTACATCCCACACCCCTCTGTCGCTACATCCCACTCCCCTCCGTCACTACAACTCACTCCCCATAGCCAATACTTCCCACTAGCCTCAGACACTACATCCCACTCCACTCCATCACTACATCTCACTCCCCTCAGTCACTACATCTCACTCCCCTCAGTCACTACATCCCACTCACCTCAGACACTACATCCCACCCCCCTCAGTCACTACATCCGAATCCTCGCAGTCACTACATCCCACTCCCCTCAGTCACTACATCCCACTCCTCGGAGTCACTGAATCCCAATCCCCTCAGTCACTACACCTCACTCCCTTCAGTCACTATATCCCACACCCCTCAGTCACTACAGCCCACTCCCCTCAGTCACTACAACGCACTCCTCGCAGTAATTACATCCCACACCCCTCAGTCATTACATCCCACTTCTCACATTCACGACATCCCACTCCCGTCAGTCACTGCATCCCACTCCCGTCAGTCACTGCATTCCACTCCCGTCAGTCACTGCATCCCACTACCCTCAGTCACGACATCCCGCTCCCCTCAGCCACTGCATCCCACTCCCCTCAGTCACGACATCCCACTGCCGTCAGTCACTACATCCAACTCACAGTCACCACATGCAACTCCCCTCAGTCACGACATCCAACTCCACTCAGTAACTATATACCAGTCCTCTCAGTCACTATATCACACTCCTCTCAGTCACAAGATCCGACACCCCTCAGTAACTACATCCCACTCCCCTCAGTCACGAAAACCCACTCCCTCAGGCACTGCATCCAACTCCCCTCCGTCACTCTATCTCACTTCCCGCAGTCACGACATCCCACTCCCCTCTTTCGCTTCTTCCCACTCCCCTCTTTCGCGACATCCACTCCCCTCCATCATTAAAACTCACTCCCGTCAGCCATTACGTCCCACTCGCCTCAGACACTACATCCCACTCACTGCAGTCACTACATCCCACTCCCCTCAGTGTCTACATTCAACAACCCTCAGTCTCTACATCCCACTCCCCTCAGTCACTGCATCATACTCCCCTCATTCTCTACATCCCACAACCCTCAGTCTCTACATCCCACTCTCCTCAGTAACAACATCCCACTCCCCTCAGTCACTACATCCCACTGCCATCCATCACTGCATCTCACTCCCCGCAGTCACTACATTCCACTCCCCACAGTCACCACAACCCACAACCCTCAGACACGACATCCCATTCCCCTCTGTCGCTACATCCCACTCCCCTCCGTCACTACAACTCACTCCCCTCAGTCAACACTTCGCACTCGCCTCAGTCACCACATCCCATTCCCCGCAGTCACCACATCCCACTCCCATCAGTCACGATATCCCACTACCCTCAGGCACGACATCCCACTCCCCTCAGTCACTAGACCACACTACACTCAGTCAGTACATCCCACTCCCCTTAGTAACTACACCCAACATCCCTGAGTCACGACATTCCATTCCTCTCAGTCACGACATCCCAGTCCTCTCAGTCACTATATCACACTCCTCTCAGTCACTACACCCAAACCCCCTCAGTCACTACATCCCACTCCACTCAGACACTACATCCGACACCCCTCAGTCACTACATCCCAATCCGCTCAGTCTCAACATCCCACTCCCCTCAGTCAAGAAAAACCTCTCCCTCAGGCACTGTATCCAACTCCCGCCAGTCACAACATCCCACTACCCTCAGTCTCAACATCCCACTCACCTGAGACTCAACATCCCACTCCTCTCAGTCTCAACATCCCACTCCCCTCAGACTCAACATCCCACTCCCCTCAGTCTCAACATCATACTCCCCTCAGTCACTGCATCCCACTCCCTTCAGTCACTGCATCCCACTTCCCTCAGTCACTGCATTCCACTCCCCTCAGTCACTGCATCCCACTTCCCTCAGTCACGGCATTCCACTCCCCTCAGTCACTGTCATCCCACTCCCCTCAGTCAATACTTCCCACTCCTTCAGTCACGACATCCCACTACCCTCAGTCACGACATCCCACTCCTTCAGTCACGACATCACACTCCCATCAATCACTGCATCCCACTCCACTCAGACATTATATCCCACTCCCCTCTGTTCGAGACTGGATGAATCTCAGCGCCTGAGCATTTCAGGAGTCACATTGGGTGAAGAGTCTGTTTGAATGAACCCACAAGACTGATACCTGAGTCTGCAGAACTCGCTGGGATAGAGGACGGACTCTCAGCGGATTCTAGAGTCGTTTGTTCCTCTGGTCCCTGACTTGTGGATGTCTCTGGATCTGTAACAAAGGGACAGAAACATGGGAGAGTGCAGGAGCAGAGAACACACGGACAGGTCATCGGGCTGGTACTGGAGCCCGGCGAATGGGCAACACCGGTCTTAATATAACCCATAATCATCCAATCACACCGCCTCAGTCGTTACATCACACCCTCCCTCAGTCACCGCATCCCACCCCACTCAGTCACGACATCCAACTCCCCTCAGTCACGACATCCCACTCACCTCAGTCAATACATCCCTGTCCCCTCAGTCACAAAATTCCACTCCGCTCAGTCACGACATCCAACTCCTGTGACTCACGACATCCCACTCCCCTCAGTCACGACATCCCACTCCCCTCAGTCAATATATTCCGCTGCCCTCAGACCCACCATGCCACTCCACTCACTCATTACGTCCCACTCGCCTCAGTCACAACATCCATTTTACCTCTGTCACTGCGTCCCATCCCACTGTCACTACATCCCACCCACCTCATTCGCGACATCCCACCCCGCTCAGACACTCAGACACTACATCAAACTCCCCTCAGTCACGACGTCTCACTCCCCTCAGTTACTCCATCCCACTCCCCACAGTCACTAAATCGCAGTACGCTCAGTCACAACATCCCACTCCCCTCAGTAACTACATCAAACTCCCATCAGTCACTACATCCCACTCTCCTCACTCACTACATCCAATTCCCCTCACTCACTACATCCCACTCCCCTCAACAACTACATCAAACACCCATCATTCACTATATCGCATTCCCCTCAGTTACTATAGGCCAATCCCCTCAGCAACTGCATACCAAACCCCTCAGTAACAACATCCCACTCCACTCAGTCAATGCATCAAAATCCCATCAGTCACTATACCCCATTCCCCTCGGTCACTGTATGCCAATCCCCTCAGTAACTGCATCCCATTCCCCTCCAGTAACTACATCACACTCCAAACAGTAACTACAACAAACTCCCATGAGCCACTGCATTCCACTCCCCTCAATAACTACATCCCATACTCCGCAGTAACTACATTCCACTCCCCTGAGCCAATAGAGCCCAGTCTCCTCAGTCAATACATCCCACTCCCCTCAGTCAATACAATCCACTCCCATCAGTCACTGCATCCCACTCCCCTCAGTCACGACATCCCACTCCCCTCAGTCAATATATTCCGCTGCCCTCAGACCCACCATGCCACTCCACTCACTCATTACGTCCCACTCGCCTCAGTCACAACATCCATTTTACCTCTGTCACTGCGTCCCATCCCACTGTCACTACATCCCACCCACCTCATTCGCGACATCCCACCCCGCTCAGACACTACATCAAACTCCCCTCAGTCACGACGTCTCACTCCCCTCAGTTACTCCATCCCACTCCCCACAGTCACTAAATCGCAGTACGCTCAGTCACAACATCCCACTCCCCTCAGTAACTACATCAAACTCCCATCAGTCACTACATCCCACTCTCCTCACTCACTACATCCAATTCCCCTCACTCACTACATCCCACTCCCCTCAACAACTACATCAAACACCCATCAGTCACTATATCGCATTCCCCTCAGTTACTATAGGCCAATCCCCTCAGCAACTGCATACCAAACCCCTCAGTAACAACATCCCACTCCACTCAGTCAATGCATCAAAATCCCATCAGTCACTATACCCCATTCCCCTCGGTCACTGTATGCCAATCCCCTCAGTAACTGCATCCCATTCCCCTCCAGTAACTACATCACACTCCAAACAGTAACTACAACAAACTCCCATGAGTCTCTGCATTCCACTCCCCTCAATAACTACATCCCATACTCCGCAGTAACTACATTCCACTCCCCTGAGCCAATAGAGCCCAGTCTCCTCAGTCAATACATCCCACTCCCCTCAGTCAATACAATCCACTCCCATCAGTCACTGCATCCCGCTCCCCTCAGTCACAACATCCCAATCCCCTCAGTCACTGCATCTCACTCGCCACAGTCATTACATTCCACTCCCCGCAGTCACTACATCCCACTCCACTCAGTCACTACATCCCACTCCCCTCTGTCGCTACATCCCACTCCACTCCATCACTACATCTCACTCCCCTCAGTCACTACATCCCACTCACCTCAGACACAATATCCCACCCCCCACAGCCACTACATCCGAATCCTCGCAGTCACTATATCCCACTCCCCTCAGTCACTAAATCCCACTCCTCGCAGTCACAATATCCCACTCCCCTCAGTCACTACATCCCACTCTCCTGAGTCACTACATCCCACTCCCCACAGACTCTACATCCCACTTCCCTCAGTCATTACATCTCACTCCCCTCAGTCACTACAACCAACTCCCCTCAGTCACTGAATCCCACTCCCTTCAGTCACTATATCCCACACCCCTCAGTCACTACAGCCCACTCCCCTCAGTCAATACAACGCACTCCTCGCAGTCATTACATCCCACACCCCTCAGTCGCCACATCCAACTCCCCTCAGTCACTACATGCCACTCCCATCCATCACTACATCTCACTCCCCGCAGTCACTACATTCCACTCCCCGCAGTCACTACATCCCAGAACCCTCAGACACTACATCCCACTCCCCTCTGTTGCTAGATCCCACTCCCCTCCGTCACTACAACTCACTCCCCTCAGTCAACACTTTGCACTCGCCTCAGTCACCACATCCCATTCCCCGCAGTCACCACATCCCACTCCCATCAGTCACTATATCCCACTCCCCTCAGTCACGACATCCCACTCCCCTAAGTCTCAACATCCCACCACCCTCAGGCACGACATCACACTCCCCTTAGTCACTACATCCCACTCCGCTCAGTCACCGCATCCCACTCCCCTCAGTAACTAGAATCATAGAAGTTACAACATGGAAACAGGCCCTTCGGCCCAACATGTCCATGTCGCCCAGTTTATACCACTAAGCTAGTCCCAATTGCCTGCACTTGGCCCATATCCCTCTATACCCATCTTACCCATGTAACTGTCCAAATGCTTTTTAAAAGACAAAATTGTACCCGCCTCTACTACTGCCTCTGGCAGCTCGTTCCAGACACTCACCACCCTTTGAGTGAAAAAGTTGCCCCTCTGGACCCTTTTGTATCTCTCCCCTCTCACCTTAAATCTATGCCCCCTCGTTATAGACTCCCCTACCTTTGGGAAAAGATTTTGACTATCGACCTTATCTATGCCCCTCATTATTTTATAGACTTCGATAAGATCACCCCTTAACCTCCTGCTCTCCAGGGAAAAAAGTCCCAGTCTGTCTAACCTCTCCCTGTAAGTCAAACCATCAAGTCCCGGTAGCATCCTAGTAAATCTTTTCTGCACTCTTTCTAGTTTAATAATATCCTTTCTATAATAGGGTGACCAGAACTGTACACAGTACTCCAAGTGTGGCCTCACCAATGCCCTGTACAACTTCAACAAGACATGCCAACTCCTGCATTCAATGTTCTGACCAATGAAACCAAGCATGCTGAATGCCTTCTTCACTACCCTATCCACCTGTGACTCCACTTTCAAGGAGCTATGAGGCAGGGACTAATTAGGAACAGTCAGCATGGTTTTGTGAGAGGAAAATCATGTCTCACGAATTTGATTGAGTTTTTTGAAGGGGTAACCAAGAAGATAGATGAGGGCTGTGCAGTAGACGTGGTCTACATGGACTTCAGCAAAGCATTTGACAAGGTACCGCATGGTAGGTTGTTACTTAAGGTTAAATCTCATGGGATCCAAGGTGAGGTAGCCAATTGGATACACCCCACATCCCTGAGTCACGACATCCCATTCCTCTCAGTCACGACATCCCTTTCTTCTCGGTCACTACATCACACTCCTCTCACTCACTACATCTAACTCACCTCAGTCACGACATGCAACTCCCCTCATTCACGACATCCAACTGCACTCAGTAACTATATCCCAGTCCTCTCAGTCACTATATCACACTCCTCTCAGTCACTACACCCAAATCCCCTCAGACACTACATCCCACTCCCCTCAGACACTACATCCGACACCCCTCAGTCACTACATCCCAATCCGCTCAGTCTCAACATCCCACTCCACTCAGTCAAGAAAACGCTCTCCCTCAGGCACTGCATCCAACTCCCGCCAGTCACAACATCCCACTACGCTCAGTCTCAACATCACACTCACCTGAGACTCAACAGCCCACTCCTCTCAGTCTCAACATCCCACTCCCCTCAGTCACAACATCACACTCCCCTCAGTCACTACATCACACTCCCTTCAGTCATAGCATCCCACTCCCCTCAGTCACTGCATCCCACTCCCCTCACTCACTGCATCCCACTCCCCTCAGTCACTGCATATCACTCCCCTCAGTCACTACATCCACTCCTTCAGTCATTATATCCCACTCCCCTCTGTTCGAGACTGGATGAATCTCAGGGACTGAGCATTTCAGGAGTCACATTGGGTGAAGAGTCTGTTTGAATGAACCCACAAGACTGATACCTGAGTCTGCAGACCTCGCTGGGATAGAGGACGGACTCTCAGCGGATTTTAGAGTCGTTTGTTCCTCGGGTCCCTGACTTGTGGATGTCTCTGGATCTGTAATAAAGGGACAGAAACTTGGGCGAGTGCAGGAGCAGAGAACACACGGACAGGTCATCGGGCTGGTACTGGAGTCCAGAGAATGGTAGACACCGGTCTTAATACAACCCATAATCATCCAATTCCACTCCCCTCAGTCGTTACATCACACTTCCCCTCAGTCACTGCATCCCACCCGACTCAGTCACTACATCCCACTCCACTCAGTCACAAAATTTCACTCCGCTCAGTCACGACATCCAACTCCTGTGACTCACGACATCCCACTCCCCTCAGTCACGACATCCCACTCACCTCAGTCAATATATTCCACTGCCCTCAGACCCACCATGCCACTCCACTCACTCATTACGTCCCACTCGCCTCAGTCACAACATCCATCTTACCTCTGTCACTGCATCCCATCCCACTGTCACTACATCCCACCCACCTCATTCGCGACATCCCACCCCGCTAAGACACGACATCAAACTCCCCTCAGTCACGACGTCCCACTCCCCTCAGTAACTACATCAAACTCCCATCAGTCACTTCATCCCACTCTCCTCACTCACTACATCCAATTCCCCTCACTCACTACATCCCACTCCCCTCAACAACTACATCAAACACCCATCAGTCACTTTATCGCATTCCCCTCAGTCACTATAGGCCAATCCCCTCAGCAACTGCATACCAAACCCCTCAGTAACAACATCCCACTCCACTCAGTAACTGCATCAAAATCCCATCAGTCACTATACCCCATTCCCCTCGGTCACTGTTTGCCAATCCCCTCAGTAACTGCATCCCATTCCCCTCCAGTAACTACATCACACTCCAAACAGTAACGACAACAAACTCCCATGAGTCTCTGCATTCCACTCCCCTCAGCAACTACATCCCATACCCCGCAGTAACAACATTCCACTCTCCTGAGCCAATAGAGCCCGGTCTCCTCAGTCAATACATCCCACTACCCTCAGTCAATACAATCCACTCCCATCAGTCATTGCATCCCGCTCCCCTCAGTCACAACATCCCACTCCCCTCAATCACCACATCCTACTCCCCTCAGACACTATATCCCTCTCCCCTCAGTCAATACATCCCACTACCCTCAGTCACTATATCCCACTCTCCTCAGTCTCATCATCCCACTACCCTCAGTCACTACATCACACTCCCCTCAGTCACTACATCCCACTTCCCTCAGCCACTACATCGCACTCCCCTCAGTCACGAAATCCCAATCCCCTCAGTCACTAAATCCCACTCCACTTCGTCAGTACAATCCACTCCCCTCAATCACTAAATCCCACTCCCCTCAGTGACTAAATACCACTCCCCTCTGTCATGAGATCCCACTCCCCTCAGTAACTACATCCAATTCCCATCAGTCACTGCATCCCACTCCCCTCAGTCACTACATCCCACTGGAATCAGTCACTGCATCCCATTCCCCTCAGTCACGACATCCCACTCCCATCAGTAACTGCATTCCACTCTCCTCAGTCACTACATCACACTCCCCTCAGTCACGACATCCCACTCCCCTCAGACACAACATCCCACTCCCCTCAGTCACTATATCCCACTCCCCTCTATGAGTCCATCACTCTCCCCTTTGTCACTGATTCCAACTCCTCTTAGTCACTCCATCCCACTCCCCTCAGTCACTACTTCCCACTCCACTCAGTCAATACATCCCACTCCCCTCAGTCAGTACATCCCACTCTCCTCATTCACTGCATCCCACTCCCCTCAGTCACTGCATCCCACTCCTCTCAGTCACGACATCCCACTCCACTCAGTCACTGCATCCCACTCCCCTCAGTCACTACATCCGACTCCCCTCAGTAACTACATCAAGCTCCCATCAGTCACTGCATCCCACTCCCCTCAGTCATTAAATCCCACTACCCTCAGTCACTTCTTCCCACTCCCCTCAGTAACTCCATCAAACTCCGAGCAGTCACTATATCCCATTCCCCTCATTCACAATATTCCAATCCCCTCAGTAATTACATCCCACTCCCCTCAGTCACTACACCCCACTCCCCTCAGCAACTATATCCCACTCCCCTCAGTCACTAGAACCCACTGCCCTCAGTCACTAAATCCCATTCCCCTCAGTCACTAAATCCCACTCCCCTCAGTCACTATATCCCACTCCTCTCTATGAGTCCATCACTCTCCCCTTTGTCACTGCTTCCAACTCCTCTTAGTCACTCCATCCCACTCCCCTCAGACACTACTTCCCACTCCGCTCAGTCAATACATCCCACTCCACTCAGTCAGTGCATCCCACTCCCCTCAGTCACTAAATCCTATTCCCCTCAGTCACTAAATCCCACTCCCCTCAGTCACGAAATCCCACTCCACTCTGTGTTACATCTCGCTCCCCTCAGTAACTCCATCAAACTCCCAGCAGTCACTATATCCTATTCCCCTCAGTCACTATATCCCAATCCCCTCAGCAACTAAATCCCATTCCTCTCAGGAACCACATCAAACTCCCATCAGTCACTACATCCCAATCTCCTCAACCACTAACTACAATTCCCCTCAATCACTACATCCAATTCCCCTCAATCACTACATCCAATTTCTCTCAGTCACTGCATCCCACTCCCCTCAGTCACTACTTCACACAACCCTCAGTCACTAAATCCCACTCCCCTCTGTAATTACATGCCATTGCCCTCACGAACTACATCAAACTTCCCTCAGTCACTAAAGCCCACTCGACTTTAGTGACTGAGGGGAGCCCATGGAATCCAGGGTGCCTTGGCACTTTGGATACAAAACTGGCTTAGTGGCAGAAGGCAGATGGTGATGGTCGAAGGTTGTTTTTGTGACTGGAAGCCTGTGGCCAGTGGGGTACCACAGGGATCGGGGCTGGGTCCCTTGCTGTTTGTGGTCTACATTAATGACTTGGATATGAATGTAAAAGGTATGATCAGTAAGTTCGCTGATGATACAAAAATTGGTAGGGTGGTAAATAGCGAGGAGGATAGCCTCAGTCTGCAGGACGATATAGATGGGTTGGTCAGATGGGCGGAACAGTGGCAAATGGAATTTAACCCGGAAAAGTGCGAGGTGATGCAATTTGGAGGGACTAACAAGGCAAGGGAATACACAATGAATGGGAGGACCCTAGGCAAGACAGAGGGTCAGAGGGATCTTGGTGTGCAAGTTCACAGATCCTTGAAGGCGGCGGAACAGGTAGATAAGGTGGTAAAGAAGGCATATGGGATACTTGCCTTTATTAGCCGAGGCAGAGAATATAAGAGCAAGGAGGTTATGATGGAACTGTATAAAACACTGGTTAGGCCACAGCTGGAGTACTGTGTGCAGTTCTGGTCGCCACACTACAGGAAGGATGTGATCGCTTTGGAGAGGGTGCAGAGGAGATTCACCAGGATGTTACCAGGGCTGGAGCGCTTCAGCTATGAAGAGAGGCTGGGAAGATTGGGTTTGTTTTCCTTGGAGCAGACGAGGCTGAGGGGGACATGATTGAGGTGTACAGAATTATGAGGGGCACAGATAGGATGGATACTAAGGAGCTTTTTCCCTTCGTTGAGGGTTCTATAACAAGGGGGCATAGATTCAAGGTAAAAGGCGAGAGGTTTAGAGGGGATTTGAGAAAGAACTTTTTCACCCAGAGGGTGGTTGGAGTCTGGAACTCACTGCCTGAAAGGGTTGTGGAGGCAGGAACCCTCACAACATTCAAGAAGCATTTGGATGAGCACTTGAAATGCCATAGCATACAAGGCTACGGACCAAATGCTGGAATATGGGATTAGATTGGACAGGGCTTGATGGCCGGCGCGGACACGATGGGCCGAAGGGCCTCTATCCGTGCTGTATAACTCTATGACTCTATGACTCAGCCACGAGATCCCACTCCCCTCATTCACTAAATCCCACTCCCCCTCAGTCACGAAATCCCATTCCCCTCTTTCATTACATCTCGCTCTCCTCAGTAACTACATCAAACTCCCATCAGTCACGACATCGCACTCTCCTCAGTCACTACATCCCACTCCCCTCAGTCGCTGCATCCCACTCCCCTCAGTAACTACATCCCACTCCCATCAGTCACTGCATCCCACTCCCCTCAATCACTACATCCAACTCCCCTCAGTCAATACATTCCACTCCACTCATTCACTACGTCCCTCTCCCCTCAGACACCCACTACTCTCAGACACAACGTTCCACTTCCCTCAGTCAAAAATCCCAGTCCCCTCAGTAACTATATCCTATTCCACTCAGTGACTACATCCCACTCCCCTCAGTCATTACATTCCCCTACCATCAGGCACTACATCCAACTCCCCTCAGTCACTATTTCCCACTACCCTCAGTGACTACATCCATATCCCCTTAGTCATTGCAGCAAACTCCTCTCAGTCAATACACCCCACTCCTCTCAGTCAATATATCCCACTCCCCTCAGACACTACGTCCCACTCACCTCAGACAATACATTCAGTCCCCTCATTAACTATATCCCATTCCACTCAGTGACTGCATCACACTCCCCACAGTCACGACATCCCACTCCCCTCAGTCACTACATCCCACTCCTCTCAGTCAAGACATCCCACTCCCTTAAGTCACGACTTCCCACTCCCCTCAGTCAACACATCCCACTCCCCTCAGTCACAACATCCCATTCCACTCAGTCACTACATCACACTCCCCTCAGTCACTACATGCCACTCCCTTCAGTCACTACATTCCACTTCCCTCAGTCACTACATCCCACTCCCCTCAGTCACTATATCCCACACCCCTCAGTGACTACATCCCACTCGCCTTAGTCACTGCATCCCACTCCCCTCAGTCACTACATCCCACTCTCCTCATTCACGATATCCCACTCCGTTGATTACGACATCGCACTCCCCTCAGTCACTACTATCCACTCCCCTCAGTCACTGGATCCTACTCCAGTCAGTCACTACATCACACTCTCCTCAGTCACGACATCAAACTCCCCTCAGTAACTACATCAATCTCCCATTATTCACTATATCCCATTCCCCTCAGTCACATTATGCCAATCCCCTCAGTATCTGCATCCCACTGCCCTCAGTAACTGCATCAAACTCCCCTCAGTCACGAAATCCCAATCACCTCAGTCACTACATCCCACTCTCCTCTGTCATTACATTTGACCCCCTCAGTCACTATATCCCATTCCTTCATTCACTATGTGCCAATCCCCTCAGTCACTATATCCCATTCCTTCATTCACTACATCCCACTCCCCTCAGACACGACATTCAACTCACCTTAGTCACTATATCCCACTCCTCTCTGTCACGACATCGCACTCCCCTCAGACACTACATCCCACTCCCATCTGTCACTATATCCCATTCCCCTCAGTCACTAGAAGCCAATCCCCTCAGTAACTACATCAAACTCCCCTCAGTAACTACATTAAACTCCCCTCAGTCACTACATCACATTCCTCTCAGTAACTACAACAAACTCCCATCAGTCACTGCATTCCACTCCCCTCTGTCATTACATCTGACTCCACTCACTCAATACATCCCAATCCCCTCAGTCACTGCATCCCACTCCCCTTACTCACTACATCCCACTGCCCTCAGTCACTACATCCAACTCGCCTTAGTCATTATATCCCACTCTTCTCAGTCACGACATCGCACTCCCCTCAATCTCTACGTCCCACTCACCACAGTCAATGCATCCCATTGCCCTCAGTCACTACATCCCTATCCCCTTAATCTCTGCATCCCACTACTCTCAGTAACTACATCCCACTCCCCTCACTCACTACATCCTACTCCCCTCAGTCAAGACATTCCACTCCCCTCAGGCACTACATCCCACTCCCCTCAGTCAATACATCCCACTGCCCTTATTCACTACGTCCCACTCCCCTCAGTCAACACTCCCCACTCCCCACAGTCACTAGGTCCCACTCCCCTCAGTCAATACAAACCACTCCCTTAGTCACTACAACCCACTCCCCTCAGTCACTGTATCCCACTCCCCTCATAACTACATCCCACAACCCTCAGTCACTACATCCTACTCCCCTCAGTCACTACATCCCATTCCCCCCAGTCACTGCAGCCCACTCCCCTCATTCACTGCATCACACTCCACTCACTCACTGCATCCCACTACCATCACTCACTGCATCCCACTGCCCTCAGTCACGACATCCAACTCCCCTTCGTCACTATATGCCAATCACCTCAGTAACTACATCGCACTCCCCTCAGTAACTACATCAAACCCCCCTCAGTAACTGCATTCAACTCCCCTCAGTCACGACATCACATTCCTCTCAGTAACTACAACAAACTCTCATCAGTCACTGCATTCCACTCCCATCATAATTACATCCCACAACCCTCAGTCACTAAATCCCATTCCGCCCAGACAATGCATCTCATTCCCCTCAGTCTCTCCATCCCACTCCCCTCTGTCATTACATCTGACTCCCCTCAGACACTACATCCCATTCCCCTATGTCACTACACACCAATTCCCTCAGTCACGACATCCAACTTCTCGAACTCACCAGTACTCACTCCCCTCAGTCACTGAATCACACTCCCCTCAATCACTGCATCACACTCCCCTCACTCACTAAATCCCACTACCCTCACTCACTACATCCCACTCCGTGCAGTCATTACATCCCACTCCCCTCATTCACTATATCACACTCCCCTCAGTCACTGCATTCCACTCCCCTCAGTCACGACATCCCACTACTCTCAGTGACTACATCCCACTTCCCGCAGTCACTACGTCCCACTCCCCTCAGTCACTATATACCACTACCCTCATAACTACATCCCACAATCCTCTGCAACTAAATCCCACACCCCTCAGTCACTACATCCCATTCCCCTACGTAACTACATCAAACTCCCATCAGTCACTACATCCTACTCCCCTCAGTCACTACATCCCATTCCCCCAGTCACTGCATCCCACTCCCCTCAGTCACTACATCCCACTCTCCTCAGTCACTGTATCACACTCCCCTCACTCACTGAATCCCACGCCCCTCAATCACTACATCACACTCCCCTCTGTCATTACATCTGACTCCCCTCATCACTATATCCAATTCCCCTCTGTCACTATATGCCAATCCAATCATTCACTACATCCCACTCCCCTCACTCACTACACCCCCCCCCCGCAGTCACTGCATCCCACTCCCCTCAGTCACATCATCCCACTCGTCACAGTCACGACATCCCACTCCTCTCGGTCACAACATCGCACTACCCTCAGTCACGACATCACAGTCCCCTCAATCACTACATCAAACTCCCCATAGTCACTCCATCCCTCTCCCCTCATTCACTGCATCCCACTCCTCTCAGTCACTACATTTCACTCCCTCAGTCACCAAATCCCACTCCCCTCAGACACTACAACCCACTCCCCTCAGTCACGACATCACACTCGCCTCATTCATTGCAACCCACTCCCATCACTCGCTACATCCCACTCCCCTCAGGAACGACATCAAACTCCCCTAAGTCACAACATCCGACTCCCCTCAGTTGCTAAACCCCACTACCCTCAGACACTACATCCCACTCCCCTCAGGAACTCCATCAAACTCCCAGAAGTCACTGTATCCCATGCCCCTCAGTCACTATAAGCCAATCCCTTCAGTAACGACATCCCACTCCCCTCAGTAACTGCATCATACTGCCCTCAGTCACTACATCCCACTCCCCTCAGGAAATACATCAAACTTACATCAGTCACTATATCCCATTCCCCTCAGTCACGATATGCCAAACACCTCAGTAACTACATCCCACTCCCCTCAGTAACAACATTCCACTCCCCTCAGTAACTAAATCAAACTCCGCTCAGTCACTACATCTCACTCCCCTCTGTCACTAAATCCCACTCCCCTCAGTCACTATACACCAATCCCCTCAGACACTATATGCCAATCCCCTCAGTAACTACGTCCCTCTCCCTTCAGTCACTGCATCCCACTCTACTCAGTAACTTCATCAAGCTCCCCTGAGTCACTACATCACTCTCCCCTCAGTAACTACAACAAACTCCCATCAGTCTCTGCTTTCCACTCCCCTCATAATTACATCCCACAACCCTCAGTCACTAAATCCGACTCCACTCAGTCACTAAATCCCATTCCCCTCAGTCACTACATCGCACTCCCCTCTGTCATTCCATCTGAGACCCCCTCAGACACTATGTCCCATTCCCCTCTGTCAGGATATGCCAATCCCCTCAGTCACTGCATCCAAACTCCCCTCACTCACTACATCCCACTCCCCCCAGTAACTGCATCACACTCCCCTCAGTCACATCATCCCAGTCCCCTCAGTCACGACATCCCACTCCCCTCAGTCACTACATCGCACTCCCCTCACTCACTGCATCACACTCACCTCAGTTACGACACCCCACTCTCCTCAGTCCCTGTATCCCACTCCCATCAGACACTGCATCCCACTCCCCTCAGCCACTACAACCCACTCCCCTCAGTTTAACATCCCGCTCCCCTCAGACACTGCATCCCACTCCCCTCAGTCACTACATCCTACTCCCCTTAGTCACAAAGTGCCATTCCCCTCAGACACTACATCCCACTCCACTCAGTCAATATATCTCACTCCCCTCAGTCTCCATATCCCACTCCACTCAGTTTCAAAATCCCACGCCCCTCAGTCACTTCATCGCACTTCCCTCAGACACTACGTCCCACGCCCCTCAGTCAATACATCCTGCTGACCTAAGTAACAACATCCCACTCCCCTCATTCACTACATTCCACTCCCCTCTGTCAATACATCCCAGTCCCTTCAGTCAATACACCCCATTCCCCTCAGTCACTACATTCCACTCCCCTCAATCACAACATCCCACTACACTCAGGCACCACATCCCACTCCCCTCAGTCACTACATCCCACTCCCCTTATTCACTTCGTCCCAATCCCCTCAGTCAATACTTCCCACTCCCCTCATACACTACGTCCCACTCCCCTCAGTAAATACATCCCACACCCCTGAGTCACTACAACCCACTCCCCCCAGTCACTATATCCCACTCACCTCAGTGACACATCCCACTCACATCAGTCACTGCATTCCACTCCGCTCATAACTACATACCAAAACCCTCAGTCACAAAATCCCACTCCACTCAGTCACTACATCCCATCCCCCTCAGTAACTACATCAAACTCCCCACAGTCACTACATCCCACTCCCCTCAGTCACTACATCCCACTCCCCCCAGTCACTACATCTCCCCCCCGCAGTCACTGCACCCCACTCCCCTCAGTCACATTATCCCACTCATCACAGTCACGACATCCCACTCCTCTCAGTCACTACATCGCACTACCTTGAGTCATTAGATCCCACTCCCCTCAATCACTGCAACCCACTCCCCTCAGTTAATACATTGCACTACCCTCAGTCACGACATCACAGGCCCCTCAGTCACTGCATCAAACTCCCAATTGTCACTCCATCCCTCTACCCTCATTCACTGCATCCCACTCCTCTCAGTCACTACATTTCACTCCCTCAGTCACCAAATCCCACTCCCCTCAGACACTACAACCCACTCCCCTCAGTCACGACATCACACTCGCCTCATTCATTGCATCCCACTCCCATCACTCGCTACATCCCACTCCCCTCAAGAACGACATCAAACTCCCCTAAGTCACTACATCCGACTCCCCTCAGCTGCTAAACCCCACTACCCTCAGACACTACATCCCACTCCCCTCAGGAACTCCATCAAACTCCCAGAAGTCACTGTATCCCATGCCCCTCAGTCACTGTAAGCCATTCCCTTCAGTAACGACATCCCACTCCCCTCAGTAACTGCATCATATTCCCCTCAGTCACTACATCCCACTCCCCTCAGGAAATACATCAAACTTACATCAGTCACGATATCCCATTCCCCTCAGTCACTATATGCCAAACACCTCAGTAACTACATCCCACTCCCCTCAGTAACAACATCCCACTCCCCTCAGTAACTAAATTAAACTCCGCTAAGTCACTACATCTTACTCCCCTCAGTCACAAAATCCCACTCCCCTCAGTCACTATACCCCAATCCCCTCAGACACTATATGCCAATTCCCTCAGTAACTACGTCCCAGCCCTTCAGTCACTGCATCCCACTCTACTCAGTAACTTCATCAAGCTCCCCTGAGTCACTACATCACTCTCCCCTCAGTTACTACAACAAACTCTCATCAGTCTCTGCTTTCCACTCCCCTCATAATTACATCCCACAACCCTCAGTCACTAAATCCGACTCCACTCAGTCACTAAATCCCATTCCCCTTAGTCACTACATCACACTCCCCTCTATCATTACATCTGAGACCCCTCAGTCACTATATCGCATTCCCCTCTGTCACTACATCGCACTCCCCTCACTCACTGCATCCCACTCACCTCAGTTACGACATCCCACTCCCCTCAGTCCCTGCATCCCACTCCCCTCAGACACTGCTTCCCACTCCCCTCTGCCACTACAACCCACTCCCCTCAGTTTAACATCCCGCACCCCTCAGACACTGCTTCCCACTCCCCTCAGTCACTACATCCTACTCCCCTTAGTCACAAAGTGCCACTCCCCTCAGACACTACATCCCACTCCACTCAGTCAATATATCAAACTCCCCTCAGTCTCCATATCCCACTCCCCTCAGTTTCAAAATCCCACTCAGTCAACAGATCCCACTCCCCTGAGTCACTATATCCCACGCCCCTCAGTCACTTTATCGCACTTCCCTCAGACACTACGTCCCACGCCCCTCAGTCAATACATCCTGCTGACCTAAGTAACAACATCCCACTCCCCTCATTCAATACAGTCCACTCCCCTCTGTCAATACATCCCAGTCCCTTCAGTCAATACATCCCATTCCCCTCAGTCACTACATTCCACTCCCCTCAATCACAACATCCCACTATACTCAGGCACCACATCCCACTCCCCTCAGTCACTACATCCCACTCCCCTCATTCACTTCGTCCCAATCCCCTCAGTCAATACTTCCCACTCCCCACATACACTACGTCCCACTCCCCTCAGTAAATACATCCCACACCCCTGAGTCACTACAACCCACTCCCCCCAGTCACTATATCCCACTCACCTCAGTGACACATCCCACTCACATCAGTAACTGCATTCCACTCCGCTCATAACTACATCCCACAACCCTCAGTCACAAAATCCCACTCCACTCAGACACTACATCCCATCCCCCTCAGTAACTACATCAAACTCCCCACAGTCACTACATCCCACTCCCCTCAGTCACTACATCCCACTCCCCCCAGTCACTACATCTCCCCCCCGCAGTCACTGCACCCCACTCCCCTCAGTCACATTATCCCACTCATCACAGTCACGACATCCCACTCCTCTCAGTCACTACATCGCACTACCTTGAGTCATTAGATCCCACTCCCCTCAATCACTGCAACCCACTCCCCTCAGTTAATACATTGCACTACCCTCAGTCACGACATCACAGGCCCCTCAGTCACTGCATCAAACTCCCAATTGTCACTCCATCCCTCTACCCTCATTCGCTGCATCCCACTCCTCTCAGTCACTACATTTCACTCCCTCAGTCACCAAATCCCACTCCCCTCAGACACTACAACCCACTCCCCTCAGTCACGACATCACACTCGCCTCATTCATTGCATCCCACTCCCATCACTCGCTACATCCCACTCCCCTCAAGAACGACATCAAACTCCCCTAAGTCACTACATCCGACTCCCCTCAGCTGCTAAACCCCACTACCCTCAGACACTACATCCCACTCCCCTCAGGAACTCCATCAAACTCCCAGAAGTCACTGTATCCCATGCCCCTCAGTCACTGTAAGCCAATCCCTTCAGTAACGACATCCCACTCCCCTCAGTAACTGCATCATATTCCCCTCAGTCACTACATCCCACTCCCCTCAGGAAATACATCAAACTTACATCAGTCACGATCTCCCATTCCCCTCAGTCACTATATGCCAAACACCTCAGTAACTACATCCCACTCCCCTCAGTGACAACATCCCACTCCCCTCAGTAACTAAATTAAACTCCGCTAAGTCACTACATCTTACTCCCCTCAGTCACAAAATCCCACTCCCCTCAGTCACTATACCCCAATCCCCTCAGACACTATATGCCAATTCCCTCAGTAACTACGTCCCAGCCCTTCAGTCACTGCATCCCACTCTACTCAGTAACTTCATCAAGCTCCCCTGAGTCAATACATCACTCTCCCCTCAGTTACTACAACAAACTCTCATCAGTCTCTGCTTTCCACTCCCCTCATAATTACATCCCACAACCGTCTATCATTACATCTGAGACCCCTCAGTCACTATATCGCATTCCCCTTAGTCACTACATCGCACTCCCCTCACTCACTGCATCCCACTCACCTCAGTTACGACATCCCACTCCCCTCAGTCCCTGCATCCCACTCCCCTCAGACACTGCTTCCCACTCCCCTCTGCCACTACAACCCACTCCCCTCAGTTTAACATCCCGCTCCCCTCAGACACTGCTTCCCACTCCCCTCAGTCACTACATCCTACTCCCCTTAGTCACAAAGTGCCACTCCCCTCAGACACTACATCCCACTCCACTCAGTCAATATATCAAACTCCCCTCAGTCTCCATATCCCACTCCCCTCAGTTTCAAAATCCCACTCCCCTCAGACACTACGTCCCACTCCACTCAGTCAACAGATCCCACTCCCCTGAGTCACTATATCCCACGCCCCTCAGTCACTTTATCGCACTTCCCTCAGACACTACGTCCCACGCCCCTCAGTCAATACATCCTGCTGACCTAAGTAACAACATCCCACTCCCCTCATTCAATACAGTCCACTCCCCTCTGTCAATACATCCCAGTCCCTTCAGTCAATACATCCCATTCCCCTCAGTCACTACATTCCACTCCCCTCAATCACAACATCCCACTATACTCAGGCACCACATCCCACTCCCCTCAGTCACTACATCCCACTCCCCTCATTCACTTCGTCCCAATCCCCTCAGTCAATACTTCCCACTCCCCACATACACTACGTCCCACTCCCCTCAGTAAATACATCCCACACCCCTGAGTCACTACAACCCACTCCCCCCAGTCACTATATCCCACTCACCTCAGTGACACATCCCACTCACATCAGTAACTGCATTCCACTCCGCTCATAACTACATCCCACAACCCTCAGTCACAAAATCCCACTCCACTCAGTCACTACATCCCATTCCCCTCAGTAACTACATCAAACTCCCCTCAGACACTACATCCCACTCCCCTCTGTCATTCCGTCTGATTCCCCTCAG
Source organism: Heptranchias perlo (assembly GCF_035084215.1). Lineage (NCBI taxonomy): Eukaryota > Metazoa > Chordata > Chondrichthyes > Hexanchiformes > Hexanchidae > Heptranchias > Heptranchias perlo. The sequence continues at coordinate 413,639 of NW_027139940.1, read as the reverse complement.
TCACTATATCCACATTCCCCTCAGTTACTATATGCCAATCACATCAGTCACTACATCCCACTCCGGTAATACACTATACTCCACTCCCCTCAGTCACTTCATCGCACTTCCCTCAGACACTACGTCCCACTCCCCTCAGTAACTATATCACACTCCCCTCAGTAATGACAACAAACTGCCATCAGTCACTGCATGACACTCCTCTCAGTAACTACATCAAGCTCCTCTCAGGCACTTCATCACTCTCCCCTCAGTAACTACAACAAACTCCCATCATTCTCTGCATTCCACTCCACTCATAATTACATCCCACAACCCTCAGTCACTAAATCCCACACAACTCAGTCATTAAATCCCATTCCTCTCAGCAACGACATCAAACTCCCCTCAGTCACTACATCCCACTCCCCCCAGTCACTACATCCCACTCCCCTCTGTCATTACATCTGACTCCCCTCATTCACTTTGTCCCATTCCCATCAGTCAGTATATGCAAATCCCCATTGTCACTGCATCCCACTCCCCTCACTCACAACATCCCCCCCCCGCAGTCACTGCATCCCACTCCCCTCAGTCACATCATCCCACTCGTCACAGTCACGACATCCCACTCCCCTCAATCACTGCAACCCACTCCCCTCTGTTAATACATCCCCCTCCCCTCAGTCAAAACATCGTACTCCCCTCAGTCACTGCATCCCTCTCCCCTCAGTCACTACAAACAACTCCCCTCAGTTTAACATCCCGCTCCCCTCATTCACTAATTCCCACTCCCCTCAGTCACGACATTCCACTCCCCTCTGTCACAACATCCCACTCCCCTCAGTCACTACATCCCGCTCCCCTCAAACACTACATCCTACTCACCTCATACACTACGTCCCACTCCCCTCAGTCAATACATCCCACATCCCTCAGTCACGATATCCCACTCCACTCAGTGACTACATCCGACTCCCCTCAGTCACTACATCCCACTCCCCTCTGTCATTACATCTGACTCCCCTCAGTCACGATATCCCATTCCCCTCAGTCAATATATGCCAATCTCCTCAGTCACTGCATCACACTCCGCTCAGTCACTGCATCACACTCCTCTCACTCATTACATCCCACTACCATCACTTACTACATCCAACTCCCCTCAGTCGCTACATCCCACCAACCTCAGTCACGAGATCACACTCCCCTCATTCATTATCTCCCACTTCCCTCAGCCACTAGGTCCCACTCCCATCAGACACTACGACCCACTCCCCTCAGTCACAACATCACACTCCCCTCATTCACTACCTCCCACTCCGCTCAATCAATACACCCCACTCCCCTCAGTCACTACATCCATCTCCCCTTAATCACTGCATCCCACTCCTGTCAGTCACTACATCCCACTCCCCTCAGTCACTACGTCCCAATCCCCTAAGTCACTACATCCCACTCCCCTCAGTCACCAGATCCCACTCCACTCAGTAACTACATCACACTCCCCCCAGACACTACCTCCCACTCCCCTCAATTAATACACCCCACTCCCCTCAGTCACTACATCCCTCTCCCCTTACTCACTGCATCCAATTCCTCTCAGTCAATACATCCCACTCTACTAAGTCACGACATTCCACTCACCTCAGTCACAACATCCCACTCCCCGCAGTCACTACAATCCACTTCCCTCAGTCACTACATCCCACTCCCCTGATTCATTACGTTCCACTCCCCTCACTCACTACTTCACACTCCCCTCGGTCACTACAACAAACTCCGCTCAGTCAGTACACCCCACACACCTCAGTAACTACATCCCACTCCCCTCAGACACTACATCCCACTCCCCTCAGGCACTATAACCCACTCACCTCAGTCAGTACATCCCACTCAACTCAGAAATGACATCCCACTCCCCTCATTCACTGCATTCCACTCCGCTCGGTTACTGCATCCCACTCCCCTAAGTCTCTACATCCCACTCCCCTCAGTCAGTAAATCACACTCCCCTTAGTCACTACATCCCACACCCCTCAGACTCTACATCCCACTCCCTTCAGTCACTGCACCCACTCTCCTCTGTCACTACATCCCACTCCCCTTAGACAATACATCCCACTCCCCTCAGTCACCACATCCCACTCCACTCAGACACTGTATCCCACTCCCCTCGTTCATTATATCCCACTCCCCTCAGAAACCACATCCCACTCCCCTCAGGCACTATATTCTAATCACCACAGACACCACATCCCGCTCCCCTCATTCATTGCATCCCATTCCCCTCGGTCACTACTCCCACTTCACTCTGTCACTAAATCCCACTCTACTCAGTCACTATATTCCACTGCCCTCAGCCACTGCATCCCGCTCCCCTCATTCACTGCTTTCCACTCCCCTCAGTTCGTACATCCCACTCCCCTCAGACTCTACATCCCACTACCCTCAGTCAGTACATCCCACTCCCCACAGTCACTACATCCCACTCCCCTCAGTCACTGCATCCCACTCCCCTCAGTCACGACTTAACACTCCCCTCGGTCACTACAACAAACTCCCCTCAGTCAGTACATCCCACACACCTCAGTAACTACATCATAATCCCCTCAGACACTACATCCCACTCCCCTCAGGCACTCAGTCAGATCATCCTACTCAACTCAGCAATGACACCCCACTCCCCTCATTCATTATATCCCACTCCCCTCATTCACTATATACCACTCCCCTCAGTCACTACATCCCACTCCCCTCATTCACAACATCGCACTCCCCTCATCCACTATATCACTCTCGCCTCAGTCACTACTCTCACTTCCCTCAGTTACTATATCAAATTTCCCTGAGTAACTACATCCCACTCCCCTCAGTCAGAATATCCCACTCCCCTCAGTCACCACATCACACTCCCCTACGTCACTACGTTCAACTCCCCTTAGTCACTGCATCTTACTCTTCTCAGGGACGACATTCCACTCCTCTCAGGCATAACATCCCACTCCCCTCTGTGATTTCAACCCACTGCCCTCCATCACTACATTCCATTCCCCTCTGTCACGACATCCCACACCCCTCAATCACTACATCCCACTCCCCTCATTCACTGCATTCCACTCCCCTCAGTTACTGCATCCCACTCCCCTCAGACTCTACATCCCACTCCCCTCAGTCAGTACAACCCACTCCCCTCAGTCACTACATCTCACTCCCCTCAGTCACTGCATCCCACTCCCCTCAGTCACTGCATCCCACTCCCCTCAGTCACTACTTCACACTCCCCTCGATCACTACAACAAACTCCCCTCAGTCAGGACGTCCCACACACCTCAGTAACTACATCCCACTCCCCTCAGACACTACATCCCACTCCCCTCAGGCACTGCACCCACTCCCCATAGTCACTACATCCCACTCCCCTCAGACAATACATCCCACTCCCCTCAGTCACCACATCCCACTCCACTCAGTCACTGTAACCCACTCCCCTCATTCATTATATCCCACTCCTCTCAGAAACCACATCCCACTCCCCTCAGGCACCATATTCTAATCAACTCAGACACCACATCCCTCTCCCGTCAGTCACTAAATCCCATTCCCCTGATTCACGACATCGCACTCCCCTCATTAACTGCATCCCACTCCCCTCGGTCACTACTCCCACTCCCCTCAGTCACCACATCCCACTCCACTCAGTCACTACATCCCTCTCCCCTTAATCACTGCATCCCACTCCTGTCAGTCACTACATCCCACTCCCCTCAGTCACTACGTCCCAATCCCCTAAGTCACTACATCCCACTCCCCTCAGTCACCAGATCCCACTCCACTCAGTAACTACATCACACTCCCCCCAGACACTACCTCCCACTCCCCTCAATTAATACACCCCACTCCCCTCAGTCACTACATCCCTCTCCCCTTACTCACTGCATCCAATTCCTCTCAGTCAATACATCCCACTCTACTAAGTCACGACATTCCACTCACCTCAGTCACAACATCCCACTCCCCGCAGTCACTACAATCCACTTCCCTCAGTCACTACATCCCACTCCCCTGATTCATTACGTTCCACTCCCCTCACTCACTACTTCACACTCCCCTCGGTCACTACAACAAACTCCGCTCAGTCAGTACACCCCACACACCTCAGTAACTACATCCCACTCCCCTCAGACACTACATCCCACTCCCCTCAGGCACTATAACCCACTCACCTCAGTCAGTACATCCCACTCAACTCAGAAATGACATCCCACTCCCCTCATTCACTGCATTCCACTCCGCTCGGTTACTGCATCCCACTCCCCTAAGTCTCTACATCCCACTCCCCTCAGTCAGTAAATCACACTCCCCTTAGTCACTACATCCCACACCCCTCAGACTCTACATCCCACTCCCTTCAGTCACTGCACCCACTCTCCTCTGTCACTACATCCCACTCCCCTTAGACAATACATCCCACTCCCCTCAGTCACCACATCCCACTCCACTCAGACACTGTATCCCACTCCCCTCGTTCATTATATCCCACTCCCCTCAGAAACCACATCCCACTCCCCTCAGGCACTATATTCTAATCACCACAGACACCACATCCCGCTCCCCTCATTCATTGCATCCCATTCCCCTCGGTCACTACTCCCACTTCACTCTGTCACTAAATCCCACTCTACTCAGTCACTATATTCCACTGCCCTCAGCCACTGCATCCCGCTCCCCTCATTCACTGCTTTCCACTCCCCTCAGTTCGTACATCCCACTCCCCTCAGACTCTACATCCCACTACCCTCAGTCAGTACATCACACTCCCCACAGTCACTACATCCCACTCCCCTCAGTCACTGCATCCCACTCCCCTCAGTCACGACTTAACACTCCCCTCGGTCACTACAACAAACTCCCCTCAGTCAGTACATCCCACACACCTCAGTAACTACATCATAATCCCCTCAGACACTACATCCCACTCCCCTCAGGCACTCAGTCAGATCATCCTACTCAACTCAGCAATGACACCCCACTCCCCTCATTCATTATATCCCACTCCCCTCATTCACTATATACCACTCCCCTCAGTCACTACATCCCACTCCCCTCATTCACAACATCGCACTCCCCTCATCCACTATATCACTCTCGCCTCAGTCACTACTCTCACTTCCCTCAGTTACTATATCAAATTTCCCTGAGTAACTACATCCCACTCCCCTCAGTCAGAATATCCCACTCCCCTCAGTCACCACATCACACTCCCCTACGTCACTACGTTCAACTCCCCTTAGTCACTGCATCTTACTCTTCTCAGGGACGACATTCCACTCCTCTCAGGCATAACATCCCACTCCCCTCTGTGATTTCAACCCACTGCCCTCCATCACTACATTCCATTCCCCTCTGTCACGACATCCCACACCCCTCAATCACTACATCCCACTCCCCTCATTCACTGCATTCCACTCCCCTCAGTTACTGCATCCCACTCCCCTCAGACTCTACATCCCACTCCCCTCAGTCAGTACAACCCACTCCCCTCAGTCACTACATCTCACTCCCCTCAGTCACTGCATCCCACTCCCCTCAGTCACTACTTCACACTCCCCTCGATCACTACAACAAACTCCCCTCAGTCAGGACGTCCCACACACCTCAGTAACTACATCCCACTCCCCTCAGACACTACATCCCACTCCCCTCAGGCACTGCACCCACTCCCCATAGTCACTACATCCCACTCCCCTCAGACAATACATCCCACTCCCCTCAGTCACCACATCCCAATCCACTCAGTCACTGTATCCCACTCCCCTCATTCATTATATCCCACTCCTCTCAGAAACCACATCCCACTCCCCTCAGGCACCATATTCTAATCAACTCAGACACCACATCCCTCTCCCGTCAGTCACTAAATCCCATTCCCCTGATTCACGACATCGCACTCCCCTCATTAACTGCATCCCACTCCCCTCGGTCACTACTCCCACTCCCCTCAGTCACCACATCCCACTCCACTCAGTCACTACATCCCTCTCCCCTTAATCACTGCATCCCACTCCTGTCAGTCACTACATCCCACTCCCCTCAGTCACTACGTCCCAATCCCCTAAGTCACTACATCCCACTCCCCTCAGTCACCAGATCCCACTCCACTCAGTAACTACATCACACTCCCCCCAGACACTACCTCCCACTCCCCTCAATTAATACACCCCACTCCCCTCAGTCACTACATCCCTCTCCCCTTACTCACTGCATCCAATTCCTCTCAGTCAATACATCCCACTCTACTAAGTCACGACATTCCACTCACCTCAGTCACAACATCCCACTCCCCGCAGTCACTACAATCCACTTCCCTCAGTCACTACATCCCACTCCCCTGATTCATTACGTTCCACTCCCCTCACTCACTACTTCACACTCCCCTCGGTCACTACAACAAACTCCGCTCAGTCAGTACACCCCACACACCTCAGTAACTACATCCCACTCCCCTCAGACACTACATCCCACTCCCCTCAGGCACTATAACCCACTCACCTCAGTCAGTACATCCCACTCAACTCAGAAATGACATCCCACTCCCCTCATTCACTGCATTCCACTCCGCTCGGTTACTGCATCCCACTCCCCTAAGTCTCTACATCCCACTCCCCTCAGTCAGTAAATCACACTCCCCTTAGTCACTACATCCCACACCCCTCAGACTCTACATCCCACTCCCTTCAGTCACTGCACCCACTCTCCTCTGTCACTACATCCCACTCCCCTTAGACAATACATCCCACTCCCCTCAGTCACCACATCCCACTCCACTCAGACACTGTATCCCACTCCCCTCGTTCATTATATCCCACTCCCCTCAGAAACCACATCCCACTCCCCTCAGGCACTATATTCTAATCACCACAGACACCACATCCCGCTCCCCTCATTCATTGCATCCCATTCCCCTCGGTCACTACTCCCACTTCACTCTGTCACTAAATCCCACTCTACTCAGTCACTATATTCCACTGCCCTCAGCCACTGCATCCCGCTCCCCTCATTCACTGCTTTCCACTCCCCTCAGTTCGTACATCCCACTCCCCTCAGACTCTACATCCCACTACCCTCAGTCAGTACATCCCACTCCCCACAGTCACTACATCCCACTCCCCTCAGTCACTGCATCCCACTCCCCTCAGTCACGACTTAACACTCCCCTCGGTCACTACAACAAACTCCCCTCAGTCAGTACATCCCACACACCTCAGTAACTACATCATAATCCCCTCAGACACTACATCCCACTCCCCTCAGGCACTCAGTCAGATCATCCTACTCAACTCAGCAATGACACCCCACTCCCCTCATTCATTATATCCCACTCCCCTCATTCACTATATACCACTCCCCTCAGTCACTACATCCCACTCCCCTCATTCACAACATCGCACTCCCCTCATCCACTATATCACTCTCGCCTCAGTCACTACTCTCACTTCCCTCAGTTACTATATCAAATTTCCCTGAGTAACTACATCCCACTCCCCTCAGTCAGAATATCCCACTCCCCTCAGTCACCACATCACACTCCCCTACGTCACTACGTTCAACTCCCCTTAGTCACTGCATCTTACTCTTCTCAGGGACGACATTCCACTCCTCTCAGGCATAACATCCCACTCCCCTCTGTGATTTCAACCCACTGCCCTCCATCACTACATTCCATTCCCCTCTGTCACGACATCCCACACCCCTCAATCACTACATCCCACTCCCCTCATTCACTGCATTCCACTCCCCTCAGTTACTGCATCCCACTCCCCTCAGACTCTACATCCCACTCCCCTCAGTCAGTACAACCCACTCCCCTCAGTCACTACATCTCACTCCCCTCAGTCATTGCATCCCACTCCCCTCAGTCACTACTTCACACTCCCCTCGATCACTACAACAAACTCCCCTCAGTCAGGACGTCCCACACACCTCAGTAACTACATCCCACTCCCCTCAGACACTACATCCCACTCCCCTCAGGCACTGCACCCACTCCCCATAGTCACTACATCCCACTCCCCTCAGACAATACATCCCACTCCCCTCAGTCACCACATCCCACTCCACTCAGTCACTGTATCCCACTCCCCTCATTCATTATATCCCACTCCTCTCAGAAACCACATCCCACTCCCCTCAGGCACCATATTCTAATCAACTCAGACACCACATCCCTCTCCCGTCAGTCACTAAATCCCATTCCCCTGATTCACGACATCGCACTCCCCTCATTAACTGCATCCCACTCCCCTCGGTCACTACTCCCACTTCACTCAGTCACAAAATCCCACTCCACTCTGTCACTATATTCCACTGCCCTCAGCCACTGCATCCCACGACCCTCATTCACTACATCCCTCTCATCTCATTCACTACTTCCCACTACCCTCAGTCACTGCATTTTACTCTCCTCAGTGACGACATTCCACTCCTCTCAGTCATAACATCCCACACCCCTCAATGATTTCAACACAGTCCCCTTAATCACTACATTCCAATCCCCTCTGTCACTACATCCCGCACCCCTCAATCACAACATCCCACTCCCCTCATTCACTGCTTGCCACTCCCCTCAGTTCGTGCATCCCACTCCCCTCAGACTCTACATCCCACTCCCCTCAGTTTGTACATCCCACTCCCCACACTCTCCTCAGTCACTGCATACTACTCCCCTCAGTCACTACTTAATAATCCCCTCGGTCACTACAACAAAATCCCTTCATTCAGTACATCCCACACACCTCAGTAACTACATCCCACTCCCCTCAGACACTACATCCCACTCCCCTCAGGCACTACAACCCACTCCCCTCATTCAGATCATCCTACACAACACAGCAATGACAACCCACTCCACTCATTCACTAAATCCCACTCTCCGCAGTCACTACATCCCACTCCCCTCAGTCACGACATCCCACTCCCCTGATTCATGACATCGCACTCCCCTCATTCACTACATCATTCTCGCCTCAGTCACTACTCTCACTTCCCTCTGTCACTATATCCAATTTCCCTGAGTAACTACATCCCACTCCCCTCAGTCAGTATATCCCACTCAATTCAGTCACTACATCCCACTCCCCTCCGTCACCACATCCCACTGCTCTCAGTAACAACATCCCAGTTCCCTCCTTCACTACATCCCACTCCCCTCCGTCACTACATCTCACTCTCCTCGGACACTAAATCCGACTCCCCTCAGTCACTACATCCCACTCGCCTCCGCCACTACATCTCACTCCGCTCCGTCACTCCATCCCAATCACCACAGTCACTACATCCCTCTCCACTCCGTCACAACAACTCACTCCCCTCAGTCACTACATCTCACTTCCCTCAGTAACTACATCCCACTGCACTCAGTTAAGATATCATACTCCTCTCAGTCACAACATCCCACTCACCTGCCTCACTGCATCTCACTCTCTTCAGCCACTACATCCCACTCCCCTCATTCCCTACATACCGCTCCCCTCAGACACTGCATCCCACTCCCAACAGTAAATGCATCCCACTCCCCTCAGTCACTTCATCTCACAACCCTCACTCACTACATCTCACAACCCTCAGACACTACATCCCACTCCCCTCACACACTGCATCCCACTCCCCTCAGTCACTGCATCCCACTCCCCTCAGTCATTACATCCCACTCCCATCAGTCACTTCATCACACTCCCCTCTGTCAATGCATCATACTCCCCTCAGTCACTAAATCTCACTCTGCTCAGTCACTAAATCCCACTCCCCTCACCAGTACATCCCACTCTACATAGTCACTATATCCAACTCCCCTACGTTACTAAATCACACGCCCCTCATTCACTACATCCCACCCCCCTCAGTGACGACATTCCACTCGCCTCAGTAAGTACATCCCACTGCCCTCAGTCAGTACATCACACTCCCCACAGTCACAACTTCCCACTCCGCTCAGTCACGACATCTCACTCCCCTCAGTCACAACATCGCGCTCCCCTCAGTCACGACATCCCACTGCTCGCAGTTACTACATCCCACACCCCTCAGTCACTACATCGCACACCTCTCAGTCACTACATCCCACTCCCCTCAATCACAGCATCCCACTCCCATCATTCACTACATCCCAATCCCGTCAGTCACTACTTCCCACTCCACTCAGTAACTACATCGCACAGCCTCAGTCACTACATCCCAGTTCCCTCAGTCACTACATCCCACTCCTCGCAGTAACTACATCGCACTCCCCTCAGTCACTTCATCATTCTCCGATCATTATCTACATCCCATTCTCCTCCGTCACTACATCCCACGCCGCTCTTTCACTACATCCCACTCCCCTCAGTGACTACATCCCACTCGCCTCAGTAAGTACATCCCACTGCCCTCAGTCAGTATATCCAACTCCTCTGATTCACTGCATCCCACTCCTCTCAGTCACTACATCCCACTCCCCTGAGTCACTACATCCCACTACACCTCAGTCACTACATCGCACTCCCCTCAATCACTATTTCCAAGTTCTCTCACTTACTACATCCCACTCCTGTCAGTCACTACATCCCACTCCCCCCAATCATTACATCGCACTCCCCTCAGTCACCACATCCCACTCCCCAGTCACTACATCCCACTCCTCTGAGTCACTACATCCCACTCCCCGCATCACTACTTCACACTGCCCTCAGTCACTACATCCCACTCCCCAGTCACTACATCCCACTCCCCTCAGTCAGTGCATCCCACTCCCCACAGTAACTGCATCCTACTCCCCTCAGTCACTATATCCGACTCCCCTCAGTCACGACATCCCACTCCCCTCCTTCACGACCTCTCACTCCCCTCAGTCACTGCATCATACTCCATTAAATCACTACATCTCACTCCCCTCAGCCACTACATCCCACTCCCCTCGGTCGCTACATCCCACTCCCCTCAGACAATACATCCCACTCCCCTCAGGCACTATATCCTAATCACCTCAGACACCACGTCCCACTCCGCTCAGTCACTATATCTCACTCCCCTCAGACACCATATCCCACTCCCCTCAGAAACCACATCCCACTCCATTCAGTCACGGTATCCCAATCCCCTCATTCATTAGATCCCACTCCCCTCATAAACCACATCCCACTCCCCTCAGTCACGATATCCCACTCACCTCGGACACCACATCCCACTCCCCTCAATCACTACATTCCACTCCCCTCCGTCAGGACATCCCACTCTCCTCACTCATAACATCCCACTCCCCTCAGCGTCTACATCCAACTCCCCTCAGTCAACACAACCCACTCCCCTCATTCACTAAATCCCTCTGCACTCAGACTCGACATCCCACTCCATTCTTTTCAAGACTGGATGATTCTCAGGGAGTGAGCAATTCAGGAGTCTCATTGGGTGAAAAGCCTATTTGAATGAACACACAAGACTGATACCTGAGTCTGCAGACCCCGCTGGGATAGAGGACGGACTCTCAGCGGATTCTAGAGTCGTTTGTTCCTCAGGTCCCTGAGTTGGTGATGTCTCCGGATCTGTAATAAAGGGACAGAAACATGGGAGAGTGAAGGAGTGGAGAACACACGGACAGGTCATCGGGCTGGTACTGGAGTCCGGAGAATGGGAGACAACGGTCTTAATGTAACCCATAATCATCCAATCCCACTCCCCCCAGCCACTACATCAAGCTCCCCTCAGTCATTAATCCCACTCCCCTCGGTCACTACATCCCATTCCCCTGAATCACTACATCCCACGCCCCTCAGTCATTAATCCAACTCCACTCAGTCATTACATCCCACTCCCCTCAGTCTCTCCATCCCACTCCCCTGAATCACTGCATCAAACACCCGTCAGTCACTACATCCCACTCCGCTCAGTCACTGCAACCCACTCCCCTCAGTGACTACATCCCACTCCCCTCAATCACTACATTCCACTCCCCTCAGTCACTATATCCCATCCCCTCAATTACAAATTTCCACTCAGTCACGATATCCCTCTCCCCTCAATTGCTACATTCCACTCCCAATTAGACTCTATGTCCCATTCCACTGAGAGACTACATCCCACTCACTTCAGTCACGACATCCAACTCCCCTCTGCAACTGAAGCCCACACCCCTCATTCATTACATCCAACTCCCCTCTGTTCAACACTGGATAATTCTCAGGGACTGAGCATTTCAGGAGTCACATTGTGTGAAGAGTCTGTTTGAATGAACCCACAAGACTGATACCTGAGTCTGCAGACCCCGCTGGGATAGAGGACGGACTCTCAATGGATTCTAAAGTCGTTTGTTCCTCGGGTCCCAGACTTGTGGATGTCTCTGGATCTGTAATAAAGTGACAGAAACATGGGAGAGTGCATGAGTGGAGAACACACGGACAGGTCATCGGGCTGGTCCTGGAGTCCGGAGAATGGGAGACACCGGGCTCAATATCACCCATAATCATCCAATCCCACTCCCCTCAGTCACTACATCCCACTCCACTCAGTCGTTAATCACACTCCCCTCAATCACGATATCCCACTCCTCTCAGTCATTAATACAACTCCCCTCAGTCATAACATCCCACTCCCCTCAGTGACTTCAACCAACACTCCTCAATCACGACATTCCACTCCCCTCAGTCACTACATCCCACACCCCTCAATCACTACATCCCACTCCCCTCATTCACTGCATTCCACTCCCCTCAGTTACTGCATCCCACTCCTCTCAGTCACGACATCCCACTCCCATCATCACTACTTCACACTGCACTCGATCACTACAACAAACTCCCCTCAGTCAGTACATCCCACACACCTCAGTAACTACATCCCACTCCCCTCAGACACTGCATCCCACTCCCCTCAGGCACTACAACCCATTCCCCTCAGTCAGTACATCCCACTCAACTCAGCAATGACATCCCACTCCCCTCATTCACTGCATTCCACTCCGCTCATTAACTGCATCCCATTCCCCGAAGACTCTACATCCCATTCCCCTCAGCCGGTAAATCCCACTCCCCTTAGTCACTACATCCCACTCCCCTCAGACTCTACATCCCACTCCCCTCAGTCAATGCACAAACTCCCCTTAGTCACTACATCCCACTCCCCTCAGACAATACATCCCACTCCATTCAGTCACTACATCCCACTCTCCTTAGTCACTACATCCCACGCCTCTCTTTCACTACATCCCACTCCCCTCAGTGACTACATCCCACTCGCCTCAGTAAGTACATCCCACTGCCCTCAGTAAGTACATCCAACTCCTCTGATTCACTGCATCCCACTCCTCTTAGTCACTACACCACACTTCCCTCAGTCACTGCATCCCATTGCACTCAGTCACGACATCTCACGGCCCTCAGTCACTACATCACTCTCACCTCAGTCACTACATCCCACTCCTGTCAGTCACTACATTCCACTCCCCTCAATCACTACATCCCACTCCCCTCAGTCAGTACATCCCACTCCCCTCAGTCACTACATCCCACATCTCTTCGTCACTATATCCCAGTTCGCTCAGTCACTGCATCCAAGTTCCCTCAGTCACTATATACCACTCCCCTCAGTCACTACATTGCGCTCACCTCAGTCACTACACCCACTCCTCTTTGTCACTACTTCCCACTACCCCTCACTCAGTGCATCCCACTCCCCTCAGTCACTACATCCCACTCCCCTCAGTCACTACATCCTACTCCCCTCAGTCACGACATCCCACTCCCCAATAACTACATCCCTCTCCCTTCACTCAGTGCATCCCAATCCCCTCAGAAACTACATCCTACTCCCCTCAGTCACTATATCCGACTCCCCTCAGTCACTACATCCCACTCCCCTCAGTCACGACATCCCACTAACCTCAGTCACAACATCCCACTCACCTCAGTCACTACATCCCACTCACCTCAGTCACTACATCCTACTCCCCTCAGTCACGACATCCCACTCCCCTCCGTCACTACCTCTCACTCACCTCAGTCACAACATCCCACTAGCTCAGTCACTGCATCATACTCCATTCAATCACTACATCCCACTCCCGTCAGTCACTACATCCCACTCCCCTCAGTCGCTACATCCCACTTTACTCAGTCACTACATCCCACTCACCTCCGTCACTACATCTCACTCCCCTCAGTAACTCCATCTCACTCCCCTCAGCCACGACATTCCACTCCCCTGAGACACTACATCCCACTCCCTTCAGTCACAAAATCCCACTCCTCGCAGTCACTACATCCCACTCCCCTCTGTAACTACGTCCCGCTCCTCTCAGTGACGACATCTCTCTCCCCTCAGTCACTCCACCCCAGTTTCCTCAATCATCACATCCCAATTCAGTCAGTAACAACATTCCACTCCCCTCAGTGATTACATTCCACTCCCCGTAGTCACAACATCCCAATCCCCTCAGGCACGAGATCCGACTATTCTCAGTCTCAACATCCCACTACCCTCAGTCACAACATCCCTCTCCCCTCATTCACTACAACCAACTCCCGTCAGTCACTACATCCCACTCCCCTCAGTAACGACATCCCGCTCCACTCAGTCACTAAATCCCACTACCCTGATTCACGACATCGCACTCCCCTCATTCACTACATCACGCTCCCCTCACTCACTAATACCACTCCCCTCAGTCGCTAAAACCCACTCCTCACAGTCCCCTCAGTCACTACATCATACTGCCCTGAGTAACTCAATCCAACTCCCGTGATTCACTACATCCCACTCCCCTCAGTCACTACACACCTCTCCCCATAGTCACTACAACCCAATCCCCTCAATAACTCCATTCCACTCCCCTCAGTCACGACATCCCAGAACCCTCAATCACTGCATCCCACTCCACACATCCAATCCATCCCACTCCCCTCAGACTCTACCTCCCACTCCCCTCAGTCAATCCATCCCACTCCCCTCAGCCACTACATCCCACTCGCCTCAATCACTACATCCCACTCCCATCGGTCATTACATCCCACTCCTCTCAGAAACCACGTCCAACTCCCCCAGACTCGACATCCCACTCCCCTCAGTCAATACATCCCACTCCCCTCAGCCACTACATCCCACTCCCCTCAGGCTCTACATCCCACTCCGCTCAGACACCACATCCCGCTCCCCTCCGTCACTATGTCCGACACCCCTCAGTCGTTATATCCCACTCCCCACATCACTGCATCCCACTACCCCTCAGACACTCCATCCCACGCCCATCCGTCACGACATCTCACTCCCCGAAGCCACTACATCCCACTCCCCTCAGTCACGACATCACACTCCCCTCAGTCACTATATCACACACACCTCATTCACAACATCCCACTCCCCTCAATCAATACATTCCACTCCCCTCAGACACTGCATCCCACTCCCCTCAGTCACTTCATCCCACTCCCCTAAGTCACGACATTCCACTCCCCTCAGTCACGACATCTCACTCCTGTCAGTCACTACATCCCACTCCCCTCAGTCATTACATCTCACTCCGCTCAGTCACGACATCCAACTCCCCTCAGTCACTAAATGACACTACCCTCCGTCACTAAATCCCACTCCTCTCCGTCACTACATCCCTTTCCCCTCATTACTACTACTCACACCACTCAGTCATTACATCCCACTCCCCTCAGTAACAACATCCCAGTTCCCTCAGCCACTACATCCCACTCCCCTCTGTCACCACATCTTACTCCCCTCAGTCACAACAACTCACTTCCCTTAGTCACTACATCCCACTCCCCTCCGTCACTACATCTCACTCCCCTCCGTCACTACATCCCACGCACCTCAGTCACTACATCTCACTCCCCTCAGTAACCACATCCCACTGGACTCAGTCACGATATCACACTCCAGTCAGTCACAACATCCCACTTACCTGCGTCACTGCATCTCACTCTCCTCAGCCACTACATCCTACTCCTCGCAGTCACAACATCCCACTCCTGTCAGTCACTGCATTCCACTCCCCTCAATCACTACATCGCACTCCCCTCAGTCACTATATCGCATTCCCTGCAGTTACTACTTCCCAGTTCCCTCAGTCACGACATCCCAATTCCGTCAGACACTACATCCCACTCCCCTCAGTCATGACATCCCACTCCTCGCAGACACTACATCCCACTCCCACCATTAACGACATCCCATTCCCCTCAGCCACTACATCCCACTCCCCTCAGTCACTATTTCGCACTGCCCTCAGCCACTACATTCCACTCCCCTCAGTCATTACATCCCACTCATCTCAATCACTACATCTCAATCCCCTCAGCCACTACATCCCACTCCACTCAGTCACTACATCTCACACCGCTCAGACACTACATCCCACTCCCCTCCCTCACTATATCCCAATCCCCTCAGATATTACAACCCACTCGCCTCAGTCACTACATCTCACACCGCTCAGACACTATATGCCACTCCTCTCAGTCAATATATCCCACTCCCCAGAGTCACTAAATCTCACTCCCCTCAGCCACTGCATCAAACTCCCCTAAGTCACAACTTCACTTTACCCTCAGTCACTACATCCCACTCCCCTCAGTCACTACATCCCACACCTCGCAGTCACTACATCCCACTCCCATCAGTTACTGCAACGCACTCCACTCAGTCACTACATCCCACGCCCCTCATTCACTGCATCCCACTCCCCTCAGTAACTGCATTCCACTCGCCTCAGTAAGTACATCCCACTGCCCACAGTCACAACAGCCCACTCCCCTCAGTCACGACATCTCACTCCCCTCAGTCACTACATCCCGCTGCCCTTAGTCACGACATCCCTCTCCTCGCAGTCACTACATGCCACTCCCGTGAGTGACTACATACCACTCCCCTCAGTCACTACATCGCACACCCCTCAGTCACTGCATCCCAGTTCCCTCAGTCACTACATCCCACTCCCATCAGTCACTACATCCCAATCCCGTCAGTCACAACATCCCACTCCCCTCAGACTCAACATCCCAGTTTCCTCAGTCACAACATCCCACTTTGCTCAGTTAGAACATCCCACTCCCCTCAGTGACTACATCCCACTCGCCTCAGTAAGTTAATCCAACTCCCCTCAGTCACTTCATCATTCTCCGATCATTATCTACATCCCACTCCCCTCCGTCACTACATCCCACGCCCCTCTTTCACTACATCCCACTCCCCTCAGTGACTACATCCCACTCGCCTCAGTCATTACATCCCACTCCCCTCAGTCACTACATCGCACTCCCCTCAGGCACTATATCCCAGTTCTCTCACTTACGACATCCCACTCCTGTCAGTCACTACATCCTCCCCTCAATCACTATATCGAACTCCCCTCAGTCACTACATCGCACTCCCCGCAGTCACTACTTCCCAGTTCCCTCAGTCACTACATCCCACTCCCCTCAGACACGACATCCCACTCCCCTCAGTCACTACATCCCACTCCCCTCAATCATGACATCCCACTCCTCGCAGTCACTACATCCCACTCCCGTCATTAACTACATCCCATTCCCCTCAGTCACTACATCCCACGCCCCTCAGTCACTACATCGCACTTCCCTCAGGCACTACATCCCACTCTCCTCCGTCATTCTCTCTTGACATTGTAGTTGTTCTTAAGCTAATTTAAGGGTTAAGTCATGGCAGGAGATCCCAGCGCCGTGTCATGTTCCTCTTGTGGGATGTGGGAATTCAGGGCTCCTTCCTGTATCCCTGATTCCTTCACCTGCGGGAAGTGTGTCCAGCTGCAGCTATTGTTTGACCGCTTGACGGCTCTGGAGCTGCGGATGGACTCACTTTGGAGCATCCGCGATGCTGAGAAAGTCGTGGATAGCACGTTCAGTGAGTTGGTCACACCGCAGATAAAAATTACTGAGGGAGATAGTGAATGGGTGACCAACAGACAGAGGAAGAGTAGGAAGGCAGTGCAGGGGTCCCCTGCGGTCATCTCCCTCCAAAACAGGTATACCGTTTTGGATACTGTTGGCGGAGATGGCTCACCAGGGGAAGGTGGCAGTGGCCAGGTTCATGGCACCGTGGCTGGCTCTGCTGCACAGGAGGGCAGGAAAAAGAGTGGCAGAGCTATAGTGATAGGGGACTCGATTGTAAGGGGAATAGACAGGCGTTTCTGCGGACGCAACCGAGACTCCAGGATGGTATGTTGCCTCCCTGGTGCAAGGGTCAAGGATGTCTCGGAGCGGCTGCAGGACATTCTGGAGGGGGAGGGTGAACAGCCAGTTGTCGTGGTGCATATAGGCACCAACGATATAGGTAAAAAACAGGATGAGGTCCTACAAGCTGAATTTAGGGAGTTAGGAGTTAAACTAAAGAGTAGGACCTCAAAGGTAGTAATCTCAGGATTGCTACCAGTGCCACGGGCTAGTCAGAGTAGGAATGACAGGATAGCTAAGATGAATACGTGGCTTGAGAGATGGTGCAAGAGGGAGGGATTCAAATTCCTGGGCCATTGGAACCGGTTCTGGGGGAGGTGGGACCAGTACAAATTGGACGGTCTGCATCTGGGCAGGACTGGAATCAATGTCCGAGGGGGAGTGTTTGCTAGTGCTGTTGGGGAGGGTTTAAACTAATGTGGCAGGGGGATGGGAACCGATGCAGGAAGTCAGTGGGAAATAAAGTGGTGACAGAAACAAAAGGCAGTAAGGGAGAGTGTCCAGAACATGACCGGACAGATGGTCTGAGAAAGCAGGGCAAAGACCAAGGGAAGACTAGATTAAACTGCATTTATTTCAATGCAAGAAGTCTGATGGGCAAGGCAGATGAACTCAGGGCATGGATGGGTACATGGGACTGGGATGTTATAGCTATTACTGAAACATGGCTAAGGGAGGGGCAGGACTGGCAGCTCAATGTTCCAGGGTACAGATGCTATAGGAAAGATAGAGCAGGAGGTAAGAGAGGAGGGGGAGTTGCGTTCTTGATTAGGGAGAACATCACGGCAGTAGTGAGAGGGGATATATCCGAGGGTTCGCCCACTGAGTCCATATGGGTAGAACTGAAAAATAAGAAGGGAGAGATCACTTTGATAGGATTGTACTACAGACCCCCAAATAGTCAACGGGAAATTGAGGAGCAAATATGTAAGGAGATTACAGACAGCTGCAAGAAAAATAGGGTGGTAATAGTAGGGGACTTTAACTTTCCCAACATTGACTGGGACAGCCATAGCATTAGGGGCTTGGATGGAGAGAAATTTGTTGAGTGTATTCAGGAGGAATTTCTCATTCAGTATGTGGATGGCCCGACTAGAGAGGGGGCAAAACTTGACCTCCTCTTGGGAAATAAGGAAGGGCAGGTGACAGAAGTGTTAGTGAGGGATCACTTTGGGACCAGTGATCATAATTCCATTAGTTTTAAGATAGCTATGGAGAAGGATAGGTCTGGCCCAAAAGTTAAAATTCTAAATTGGGGAAAGGCCAATTTTGATGGTATTAGACAGGAACTTTCAGAAGTTGATTGGGAGAGTCTGTTGGCAGGCAAAGGGACGTCTGGTAAGTGGGAGGCTTTCAAAAGTGTGTTAACCAGGGTTTAGTGTAAGCACATTCCTTATAAAGTGAAGGGCAAGGCTGGTAGAAGTAGGGAACCTTGGATGACTCGGGAGATTGAGGCACTCGTCAAAAATAAGAAGGAGGCATATGACATGCATAGGCAGCTGGGATCAAGTGGATCCCTTGAAGAGTATAGAGATTGCCGGAGTAGAGTTAAGAGAGAAATCAGGAGGGCAAAAAGGGGATATGAGATTGCTTTGGCAGATCAGGCAAAGGTGAATCCAAAGAGCTTCCACAAATACATAAAGGGCAAAAGGGTAACTAGGGAGAGAGTAGGGCCTCTTAAGGATCAACAAGGTCATCTATGTGCGGAACCGCAAGAGATGGGTGAGATCCTGAATGAATATTTCACATCGGTATTTACGGTTGAGAAAGGCATGGATGTTAGGGAACTTGGGGAAATAAATAGTGATGTCTTGAGGAGTGTACATATTACAGAGAGGGAGGTGCTGGAAGTCTTAACGCGCATCAAGGTAGATAAATCTCCGGGACCTGATGAAATGTATCCCAGGACGTTATGGGAGGTTAGGGAGGAAATTGCGGGTCCCCTAGCAGAGATATTTGAATCATCCACCGCTACAGGTGAGGTGCCTGAAGATTGGAGGGTAGCAAATGTTGTGCCTTTGTTTAAGAAGGGCGGCAGGGAAAAGCCTGGGAACTACAGACCAGTGAGCCTGACATCTGTACTGGGTAAGTTGTTAGAGGGTATTCTGAGGGACAGAATCTACAGGCATTTGGAGAGGCAGGGACTAATTAGGAACAGTCAGCATGGTTTTGTGAGAGGAAAATCATGTCTCACGAATTTGATTGAGTTTTTTGAAGGGGTAACCAAGAAGATAGATGAGGGCTGTGCAGTAGACGTGGTCTACATGGACTTCAGCAAAGCATTTGACAAGGTACCGCATGGTAGGTTGTTACATAAGGTTAAATATCATGGGATCCAAGGTGAGGTAGCCAATTGGATACAAAATTGGCTTGACGACAGAAGACAGAGGGTGGTTGTCGAGGGTTGTTTTTCAAACTGGATGCCTGTGTCCAGCGGTGTGCCTCAGGGATCGGTGCTGGGTCCGCTGTTATTTGTTATTTATATTAATGATTTGGATGAGAATTTAGGAGGCATGGTTAGTAAGTTTGCAGATGACACCAAGATTGGTGGCATTGTGGACAGTGAAGGTTATCTAGGATTGCAACGGGATCTTGATAAATTGGGCCAGTGGGCCGATGAATGGCAGATGGAGTTTAATTTAGATAAATGTGAGGTGATGCATTTTGGTAGATCGAATCGGGCCAGGACCTACTCCGTTAATGGTAGGGCGTTGGGGAGAGTTATAGAACAAAGAGATCTAGGAGTACAGATTCATAGCTCCTTGAAAGTGGAGTCACAGGTGGATAGGGTGGTGAAGAAGGCATTCAGCATGCTTGGTTTCATTGGTCAGAACATTGAATGCAGGAGTTGGGATGTCTTGTTGAAGTTGTACAGGGCATTGGTGAGGCCACACTTGGAGTACTGTGTACAGTTCTGGTCACACTATTATAGAAAGGATATTATTAAACTAGAAAGAGTGCAGAAAAGATTTACTAGGATGCTACCGGGACTTGATGGTTTGACTTACAGGGAGAGGTTAGACAGACTGGGACTTTATTCCCTGGAGAGTAGGAGGTTAAGGGGTGATCTTATAGAAGTCTATAAAATAATGAGGGGCATAGATAAGGTCGATAGTCAAAATCTTTTCCCAAAGGTAGGGGAGTCTATAACGAGGGGGCACAGATTTAAGGTGAGAGGGGAGAGATACAAAAGGATCCAGAGGGGCAATTTTTTCACTCAAAGGGTGGTGAGTGTCTGGAACGAGCTGCCAGAGGCAGTAGTAGAGGCGGGTACAATTTTGTCTTTTAAAAAGCATTTGGACAGTTACATGGGGAAGATGGGTATCGAGGGATATGGGCCAAGTGCAGGCAATTGGGACTAGCTTAGTGGTATAAACTGGGCGACATGGACATGTTGGGCCGAAGGGCCTGTTTCCATGTTGTAACTTCTATGATTCTATAATATATCGCACTGCCCTCAGCCACTACATTCCACTCCCCTCAGTCACTACATCCCACTCACCTCAATCACTACATCTCAATCCCCTCAGCCAGTGCATCCCACTCCATCAGTCACTACATCTCACACCCCTCAGACACGACATCCCACTCCCATCCCTCACTATATCCCAATACCCTCAGTCACTCCAACCCACTCGCCTCAGTCACTACATCTCGCACCCCTCAGACACTATAAGCCACTCCTCTCAGTCAATATATCCCACTCCCCAGAGTCACTAAATGTCACTCCCCTCAGACACCACATCAAACTCCACTCAGTCACAACATCACTTTCCCCTCAGTCACTACATCCCACACCCCTCAGTCACTACATCTCACTCTCCTTAGTCACTACATCTCACTCCACTGAGACGCTACATCCCACTCCCCTCAGTCACTACATCCCACTCCCCTCAGTCACTACATCCCTCTCTTCGCAGTCACTACATCTCACTCCCATCAGTTACTGCATCATACTCCCCTCAGTCACTACATCCCACTTCCCTCCGTCACTATATCCCACGCCCCTCATTCACTGCATCCCACTCCCCTCAGTGACTACATTCCACTCCCGTCAGTCACGACATCCCACTCTCCTCAGTCACTTCATCATTCTCCGATCAGTATCTACATCCCACTCCCCTCCGTCACAACATCCCACGCCACTCATTCACGACATCACACTCCCCTCAGTACTACATCCCACTCGCCTCAGTAAGTATATCCCACTGCCCTCAATCAGTAAATCCCACTCCTCTGATTCACTGCATCCCACTCCTCCCGGTCACTACATCCCACTCCCCTCATTCACTACATCTCACGGCCCTCAGTCACTACGTCCTACTCCTCGCAGTCCCTACATCCCACTCCCGTGAGTCACTACATCGCACTCCGCTCAGGCACTATATCCCAGTTCCCGCAGTCAGAACCTCCCAGTTCAGTCAGTCACTAGATCCCACTCACCTCAGTCACGACATCAAACTCCCCTCAGTCATGACATCCCACTCCTCGCAGTCACTACATCCCACTCCCGTCATTAACTACATCCCACTCCCCTCAGTCACGACATCCCACTCCCCTCAGTCTTGACATCCCACTCCTCGCAGTCACTACATCCCACTCCCCTCAGTAAGTCCATCGCACTCCCCTCAGGCAATACATTCCACTCCACTCAGTCACTACATCCCACTCCACTCAGTCACTACATCTCACACCCCCAATCACGACATCTCACACACCTACGTCACTGCATCCCACTCCATTCCGTCACTACATCCCACTCACCTCACTCACTATATCCCACTCCACTCCATTACGACATCCCAATCCCCTCAGTCACTAAATCCCAGTCCCCTCAGTCACTAAATCCGAATTCCCTCAGTCAATACATCCCTCTCCCCTCAGTGACTACATCCCACTCCCCTCAGTCACTACATCACACTCCCCTCAACCTTACATCCCACTCCCCGCTGGCACTACATCCCACTCCCCTCAGTCACTACAACTCACTCCCCTTAGACACTACATCGCACTCCTCCCAGTCACTACATCTCACTCGTCGCAGTCACTACATCAAACTCACCTCAGTCACGTCATCAAACTCACCTCAGTCACTACATCCCACTCCTATCATTCAAAAAATGCCACTCCTCTCATTCACTACCTCCCACTCCACTCAGTCACCACTTCTCACTCGCCTCAGTAGCTACATCCCACCCTTCTCAGTCAGTACATCCCACTCCCCTCAGTCACGACATCCCACTCATCTCAGTCAATAGGTCTGACACTGCTCTATCACGACATCCCACTCCCCTCAGTCATTAAAACACACTCCACTCAATCACAACATTCCACTCTCCTGATTCACTACATCCCTTAACCCTCAGGCACTACATCCAACACCCCACAGTCAATACATCCCACTCCCCTCAGTCACAACATCCCACTGCCCTCAGTCACGATATCCCACTCGCCTTAGGCACTAATTCCCATTCGCATCAGTCACTACATCCCACTCCCCACAATTACTACATCCCACTCCCCTAAATCACAGCATCCCGCTTCCCTCCGTCACTACATCTCACTACCCACAGTCACTACATCCTACTCCCCTTAGTCACTGCATCACAATCCTCTCAGTCACAACATCCCACTCCCCTCAGTCACTACCTCCCACTTCCCTCCGTCACTACATCTCACTCCCCACAGCCACTAATTCCCACTCTCCTCAATCACTACATTCTAATCCCCTCAGTCACGAAGTCCCACTCCCCTCAGTCACTACATTCCTCACCCCACATTCATTGCAACCCACTCCCATCAGGGACTACATCCAAATCCCATCAGTCACTACAACCCACTGCCCTCAGTCACAACATCCCACTCCCCTGTGGCACTACGTCAGACTCCCCTCCGTCTCAACATCCCACTACCCTCAGTCACTACATCCAACTGCCCTCATTAACTATATCCGACTCCCCTCAGTCTCAACATCCCACTCCGCTCAGTCACGACATTCCACTCCACTCAGTCACTACATCCCACTCCAGTCAGTTACTACATCCCACTCCATTCAGTCAGTACATGCCAATCCTTTCAGTCACTACATCCCACTCCCCTCAGTCACTACATCCCACTCCCCTCATTCACTACTTCCCACACCCCTCAGTCACGACATCACACTCTCCTCAGACACTACATCCCATTCCACTCAGTCATTATATCACACTCCCCTCAGGCACTACATCCCACTCCCTTCACTCACGACATGCTACTCCCCTCAATCACGACATCCCACTCCCCTCAGTCACTGCACCCCACTCCCCTCAATCTCAACATCCCACTTCCCTCAGTCACTGCAACCCACTCAACTTCGGCACAAGATCCCACTCCCCTCATGCACTGCATCCCACTTCCCTCAGTCTCAACATCACACTATCCTCAGTCAGTACATTCCACTCCTCTCAGACACGACATCCCAATCCGCTCAGTCACTACATCTCATTCCGCTCAGGCACCACATCCCACTCCCTTCAGTCACTACATTCCACTCCCCTCACTCACTGCATCCCACTCCCCTCATTCACTACATCCCACTCCCCTCAGTCTCAACATCCCACTCCCATCAACCACTACATCCCACTACCCTCGGTCACGACATCCCACTCCCCTCATTCGCGACATCCAACTCCCCTCAGCCACTACATCCCACTCCCCTCAGCCACTACATCCGACTCCCCTCAGTCTCAACTTCCGACTACCCTTAGTCACTACATCCCACTCCCCTCAGTCACTACATCCCACTCCCCTAAGTCACTGCATCCCACTCACCTCATACACTACCTCCCACTTCCCGCCGTCACTACATCTCGCTCCCCGGAGCCACAACATCCCACTCTCCTCTGTCACTATATCCCAATCCCCTCAGTCATTAATTCCCACTCCCCTCAGTTACTTCATTCCTCACCCCACAGTCACTGCAGCCCAATCCCATCAGGGAATACATCCTACTCCCCTCAGTCGCTACATCCAAATCACATCAGTCAGTACATCTCACTGCCCTCAGTCACGATATCCCACTCCCCTCAGTCACTACATCCCTCTCCCCTCAGTCACTACATCACAATCCCCTCAGTCACTACAAGCCACTCCCCTCAGTCACTACATCTCATTCCCCTGAGGCACCACATCCCACTCCCCTCAGTCACTACATTCCAATCCTCTCAGTCACTACATCTCACTCCCCTCATTCACTGCATTCCACTCCCATCAGTCACTACATCCCACTCCCCTAAGTCACTGCATCCCACTCACCTCAGACACTACCTCCCACTTCCCCCCGTCACTACATCCCACTCTCCTCTGTCGCTATATCCCAATCCCCTCAGTCATTAATTCCCACTCCCCTCAGTTACTTCATTCCTCACGCCTCAGTCACTACATCCCACTCCCCTCAATCACAGCATCCCACTCCCCTCAGTCACTACATCCCACTCACCTCAATCTTAATATCCCACTCACCTCAATCACTGTATCCCTCTCCCCTTAGGCAGGACATCCAACTCCCCTCAGTCACTACATTCCACTCCCCTCAGTCACTACTTCACACTCCCCTCATTCACTATATCCCACTCCCCTAAGTCACTACATCCCACTCCCCTCAGACACTACAACCCACTACCTTCACTCACGACATGCCACTCCCCTCAATCACTACATCCCACGCCCCTCAATCACAACATCCCACTCCCCTCAGTCACTACATCCCACTCGCCTCAATCTCAACATCCCACTCCCCTCATTCACTGCATCCCAATAAACTTCGGCACGATATCCCACTCCCCTCATTCATTGCATCCCACTTCCATCAGTCTCAACATCACACTACCCTCAGTCACGATTTCCCACTTCTCTCCGTCACTACATCCCACTACTCTAAGTCACTACATCCCACTCCGCTCAGTCACTGCATTCCACTCCCCTCAGACTCAACATCCCCTCAGTCACTACATCTCATTCACTACATCTCATTCAGCTCAGGCACCACATCCCACTCCCATCAGTCACTACATTTCACTCCCCTGAGTCACTACATCCCATTCCCCTCATTCACTGCATTCCACTCCCATCATTCACTACATACCACTCCCCTCAGACACTAAAAACCACTCCCCTCAGTCACTACATCCCACCACCCTCAGTCACTGCATCGCACTCCCCACAGCCACAACATCCCACTCCCCTCAGTCACTACTTCCCATTACCTTCAGTCACTACATTCCCCTCCCCTGATTCACTGCATCCCACTCAGCTCAGTCTCAACATCACACACACCTTAGTCACTACACCCCACTTCACTCAGGCACTACATCCAACTCCCCTCTGTCACTAAATCCCACTCCCATTATTCACTACATCCCACTACCCTCAGTCACGACATCCCAATCCCCTCATTCGCGACATCCAACTCCCTTCAGACTAAATATCCCACTCCCCTCAGCCACGGCATCCCACTCCCCTCAGCCACTACATCCGACTCCCCTAAGTCTCAACTTCCGACTAACCTCAGTCACGACATTCCACTCCCCTCATTCGCTACATCCCACTCCCCTTAGACACTTCATCCCACTCCCCACAGTCACGACATCGCATTCCCCTAAGTTACTAAATCACACTCACCTCAGTCACTACCTCCCACTTCCCTCCGTCACTACATCTCACCAGCCAGAGTCATTACATCCCACTCTCCTCTGTCACTATATCCCAATCCCCTCAGTCATTATTCCCACTCCCCTCAGTAACTTCATTCCTCACCCCACAGTCACTGCAGCCCACTCCCATCAGGGACTGCATCCAATTACTGTCAGTCACTACAACACATTCCCCTCAGTCACTACATCCCACTCCCCTCCGTCACTACATCTCACTCCCCACAGTCAGGACACCCCACTCCCCTAAGGCACTACATCCCACTTCCGTCAGTAACTACATCCCACTCCTCTCAGTCACTACCTCTCACTCCTCTCAGTCAGTACATCCCACTACCCTGATTCATTACATCCCACTCCCCTCAATCTGAACATCCCACTCCACTCGATCACTACATCCCACTCCCGTCAATCTCAACATCCCACTCCCCTCAGTCACTATATCCCACTCCCCTCATTCACTACATCCCACTCCCTTCAGTCTCAACATCACACTACCCTCAGTCAGGACCTCACACTCCTCTCAGTCACGACCTCAAAAAACTCTCAGTCACTCCATCCCAATCCGATCACTCACTATATTCCACTCCCCTCAGACTCAACATCCCACTCCCGACAGTAACTACATGTCACTCCCCTCAGTCACTACATTCCACTCCCGTCAGTCACTACATTCCACTCCCCGCAGACAGTACATCCCACTCCCCGTAGCACTATATTCCACTCCCCTCAGACTCAACATCCCACTCCCGACAGTAACTACTTCCCACTACCCTCAGTAACTGCATTCCACTCCCCTCAGTAACTACATCCCACTCCCCTCAGACACTGCTTCCCACTCCCCGTAGCACTATATCCCACTCCCCTCAGTCACTACTTCCCACTCCCCTCAGTCACTACTTCCCACTATCCTCAGTAACTACATTCCACTCCCCACAGTCACTACATCCCACGCCCCTCCGTCACTGTATTCCAATCCCCTCAGTGACAAAATCCCACACCCCTCAGTCACTACATTCATCACCCCTCAGTCAGTACATCCCACACCCCAAAGCCAGCACATCCTACTCCCCTCAGTCACTACATCCCAATCACCTCAGCCACTAAATCCCACTCCCCTCAGTCACTACATTCCTCAGCCCTCCGTCACTACATCCCACTCCCCTCAGTCACTACATCCCAATTCCCTCCGTCAATACATCTCACTCCCCACAGTCAATACATCCCACTCCCCTCGGTCACTAAATCCCACTCCCCTCAGTCACTACATTCCTCACCCCTGAGTCACTACATTCCAGTCTCCTCAGGCACTACACTCTGCTCCTCTCAGTCACGACATCCCAATCCCCTCAGTCACTACATCCCACTCACCTCAGACACTATATCCCACTCCACTCAGTCAGTACATCCCTCTACCCTCATTCATTAAATCCCACTCCCCTCAATCTGAACATCCCACTCTACTCGATCACTACATCCCACTCCCCTCAATCTCAACATGCCACTCCCCTCAGTCACTACATCCCACTCCCCTCAGACACGACATCCCACTCCCCTCAGACACTACATCCCACTCCCCTCATTCACTGCATCCTACTCCCCTCAGGCACTACATCCAACACCCCTCTGTCAATACACCAAACTCCTCAGTTACTATATCCCACTACGCACAGTCATGACATCCCACTCCTCTCAGTCACGACATTCCACTGCCCCCAGACTCAACATCCCACTCCCCTCAGTATCTACATCACATTCCCATCAGGCACCACATCCCACTACCGTCAGTCACTACATTCCACTCCCCTCAGTCACTACATTCCACTCCCGTCCGTCACTACATTCCACTACCCTCAGACATTACATCTCACACCCCTCAGTAACTAAATCCCACTCACATTAGACACTACATCCCACTCCCCTCAGTCACTACACCACAATCCCCTCAGTCACAATATCCCACTCCCCTCAGTAACTACATCACACACACCTCAGTCACAAAATCCCACTGCTCTCAGTCACTACATCTCACTCCCCACAGTCAATACACCCCAGTCCCCTCAGTCACTACATCCCGCTCCGCTCAGGCACTACATCCCACTCCTCTCAGTCACTAAATCGGACTCAAATTAGTCACTACATCCCACTCCCCTCAGTCACCACACCCCAATCCCCTCAGTCACAATATCCCACTCCGCTCAGTAACTACATCACACACACCTCAGTCACAAAATCCCACTCCCCTCCGTCACTACATCTCACTCCCCAAAGTCACGACATCGCACTCCCCAAAGGAACTACATCCCACTCCGCTCAGTCACTACATCCCACTCCTCTCAGTCACTGTATTCCACTCCCCTCGGTCACTACATCACACTCCCCTCAGTCATTACATCCCACTCGCCTCAGACCTTACATCCCACTCCCCGCAGTCATTACATCCCACTCCGCTCAGTCACTACTTCTCACTCCCCTCAATCAAGACATCCCACACCTCTCTGTCACTGCATAACGCTACCCTCGATCACTACATCCTACTCCCCTCTATATCAACATCCCACTCCCCTGATACTCTACATCCCACTCCCCTCATTCAATACATCCCACTCCCCTCAGTCAATGCATCACACTGCCGTCAGTCACTACATCCCACTCACCTCAGACACTACATCCCACTCCCCTCAGTCTCAACATCACACTACCCTCAGGACCTCCCACTCCTCTCAGTCACGACCTCAAAAAACTCTCAGTCACTCCATCCCACTCCGCTCACTCACGACATTCCACTCCCCTCAGACTCAACATCCCACTACCGACAGTTACCACATGTCACTCCCATCAGTCACTACATTCCACTCCCCTCAGTATCTGCATCCCACTCCCCTCAGTCACTATATTCCACTCCCCTCTATCACGACATCCCACTCCCCGCAGTCACTAGTTCCGACTAACCTAAGTCACTACATCCCACTCCGCTCAGACACTGCTTCCCACTCCCCGCAGCACTATTTCCCACTCCCCTCAGTCACTACATCCCACTCCCCACAGTCAATACTTCCCACTACCCTCAGTCACTATATCCCACTCCCCTCTGTAACTACATCCAACGCCCCTCCGTCTCGACATCTCACTCCACAAAGTCACCACATCCCACTCCCCTCAGTCACTACATTCCAATCCACTCATTGTCAAAATCCCATACCCCTCAGTCACTATATTCCTCACCCCTCAGTCAGTACATACCACACCCCTAAGGCACTACCTTAAACTCCCCTCAGTCACTACATCCCAATCCCCTCAGCCACTAAATCCCACTTCCCTCCATCACTACATCTCACTCCCCACAATCAAGACATCCCACTCCCCAAAGTCACTACATCCCAATCCCCTCAGTCACTAAATCCCACTCCCTCAGTCACTACATTCCTCACCCCTCAGTCACTACATCCCACTCCCCTCAGTCACTACATCCCACTTCCCTCCATCACTACATCTCACTCCCCACAATCAAGACATCCCACTCCCCAAAGTCACTACATCCCAATCCCCTCAGTCACAAAATCCCACTCCCCTCAGTCACTACATTCCTCACCCCTGAGTCACTACATTCCACTCTCCTCAGGCACTACACCCTGCTCCCCTCAGTCACTACATCCCAATCCCCTCAGTCACTACATCCCACTCCACTCAGACATTATATCCCACTCGCCTCAGTCACTACATCGCACTCCCCTCAGTCACGACATCCCACTCGCCTCAAGCACTACATCCCACTCCTCGTAGTAACTACAACCCACACCCCTCAGTCACTGCATCCCAGTTCCGTCAGTCACTACTTCCCAGTTCCCTGACTCACTACATCACACTCTCCTCCATCACTCCATCCCACTGCGCTCAGTCACGACATCAGGCTCTTTTCAGTCGCTACATCCCACAACCCTCAGTCAATACATCCCACTCCCCTCAGTCACTAAATTCAACTGCCCTCAGTAAATCCATCCCACTCCCCACAGTCACGACACCCCACTCCCCTCAGGCACTACATCCCACACCCCTCAGTCACGACATCCCACTTACCTCATTCACAAGATCCCACTCCTCCCAGTCACAACCTCTCACTCCTCTCCATCAATACATCACACTCCTCTCATTCACTACATTCCACTCCCCTCAGTCACTACATCGCACTCCCCCCAGTCACTAAATCCCACTGCCCTCAGTCACCACATCTCACTCCCCAAAGTCACTACATCGAACTCCCCAAAGTAACCACATCCCACTCCTCTCAGTCACTACATTCCACTCCCATCAGACCTTACATCCCACTCCCCGCAGTAATTACATCCCTCTCCCCTCAGTCACTACTTCTCACTCCACTCAATCAAGACATCCCACACCTCTCAGTCACTACATCCCACTCCCCTCATTGACTGCATCCCACTCCCCTTAGGCACGACATCCAACTCCCCTGATTCAGTACATCCCATTCCCCTCATTCACTACATCTCACTCCACTCAGGAACTACACCAACACACCTCAGTCAATACATCCCACTCCCCTCAGACACAACATCCCAATCCCCTCAGTCAAAAACATCACACTACCCTCAGTCAGGACTTCCCACTCCACTCAGTCACGACCACAAACACCTCTCAGTCAATACATCCCACTCCGCGCAGACTCAACATCCCACTCCCGACAGTCACGACATCCCACTCCCCTCAGTCACAACATTCCACTCCCCTTAGTCACTACATCACACTCTCCTCAGACACTGCATCCCACTCCCCTCAGTCACTACATACCACGCCACTCAGTCACTAAATCCCACTTCCCTCAGTCACTACATCCAACTCGCCACAGTCAATACATCTCACTCCCCTCAATCACTACATCCCACTCCCACCAGTCACTGCATTCCAATCCCCTCAGTCACTCGATCACACTCCCCTCAGTCACTACATCCCACGGCCCTCCGTCTCTACATCTCACTCCCCAAAGTCACCACATGCCATTCCCCTCAGTCACTACATACCACGTCCCTCAGTCACAACTTCCCACTACCCTCAGTCACTACTTCCACTACCCTCAGTCACTACATATCACTCCCCTCAGTCACTACATCCCACGCCCCTCCGTCTCGACATCTCACTCCCCAAAGTAACAACATCCCACTCCCCACAGTCACTACATCCCAATCCCCTCAGTCACTAAATCCCACTCCCCTCAGTCACGACATTCCTCACCTCTCAGTCACTACATTCCACTCCCCTCAGACACTACATCCCACTCCCCTCAGACACTGCATCCCACTTCCCGCAGCACTATATCCCACTCCCCTCAGTCACTACATTCCTCAACTCTCAGTCACTACATCCCACTCCCCTCAACACTACATCACATTTCCCTCTGTCACTACATCTCACTCCCCACAGTCAGTACATCCCACTCCCCTAAGTCACTGCATCCCAATCCCCACTGTCACGAAACACCACTCCCATCAGTCACTACATTTCTCACCCCTCAGTCACTACATCTCCCTCCCCAAAGTAACTAAATCCCACTCCCCTCAGTCAATACATCTCACTTCCCTCCGTCACTACATCTCCCTCCCCAAAGTAACTACATCCCACTCCCCTCAGTCACTACATCCCACTTCCGTCAGACACTACATCCCACTCCTCTCAGTCACTACATCTCACTCCTCTCAGTCACAATATCCCACTATCCTCATTCACTAAATCCCACTCCCCTCAATCTGAATATCCCACTTCTCTCGATCACTACATCCCACTCCCCTCAATCTCAACATCCCACTACCCTCAATCACTACATCCCACTCCCCTCATTCACTACATCCCACTCCCGTCAGTCACTAAATCCCACTCCCCTCAGTCACTACATTACATTCCCCTCAGGCACCACATCCCACTCGATTCAGTCACTATATTCCACTCCCCTCAGTCACTCCATCCCACTAGCCTCAGACACTACATCCCACTCCCCTGATTCACTACATCCCACTCCCCTCAGTAACTACATCCCATTCCCCTCAGTCACTACATCCCACTCCCCTCAGTCACTGCATCAAACTTTCCCCAGTCAGGACAACCAACTCCCCTCAGTCACTACAACGCACTCCCCTCAATCACTGCATCCCACTCCCCTCAGTCACTAGATCCCACTCCCCTCAGTCACTGCATCCAACTCTCCTCAGTCAGGACATCAAACTCCCCTCAGTCACAACATCGCACTCGCCTCAATCACTGCATCCCACTCCCCTCATCACTACATCCCACTCCCCTCAGTCACTACATCCCACTCCTCTCAGTCACTACATCTCACTCCTCTCAGTCACAATATCCCACAACCCTCATTCACTAAATCCCACTCCCCTCAATCTGAATATCCCACTCCTCTCGATCACTACATCCCACTCCCCTCAATCTCAACATCCCACTACCCTCAAACACTACATCCCACTCCCCTCATTCACTACATCCCACTCCCGTCAGTCACGACATCCCACTCCCCTCAGTCACTACATTACATTCCCCTCAGGCACCACATCCCACTCGATTCAGTCACTACATCCCACTCCCCTCAATCTCAACATCCCACTACCCTCAATCACTACATCCCACTCCCCTCATTCACTACATCCCACTCCCGTCAGTCACTACATCCCACTCCCCTCAGTCACTGCATCACATTCCCCTCAGGCACCACATTCCACTCGATTCAGTCACTATATTCCACTCCCCTCAGTCACTCCATCCCACTAGCCTCAGACACTACATCCCACTCCCCTGATTCACTACATCCCACTCCCCTCAGTCACTGCATCAAACTTTCCCCAGTCAGGACATCCAACTCCCCTCAATCACTACAACGCACTCCCCTCAATCACTGCATCCCACTCCCCTCAGTCACTACATCCCACTCCCCTCAGTCACTGCATCCAACTCTCCTCAGTCAGGAC
Organism: Heptranchias perlo; assembly: GCF_035084215.1. Classification (NCBI taxonomy): domain Eukaryota; kingdom Metazoa; phylum Chordata; class Chondrichthyes; order Hexanchiformes; family Hexanchidae; genus Heptranchias; species Heptranchias perlo. The sequence continues at coordinate 379,766 of NW_027139940.1, read as the reverse complement.
ATCAAACTCCCCTCAGTCACAACATCGCACTCGCCTCAATCACTGCATCCCACTCCCCTCAGTCACTACATCCCACTCCCCTCAGTCACTACATGCCACTCCACTCAATCACTGCATCCCACTCCCCTCTGTCAATACATCCTACTCCTCTCAGTCACTACATCCCACTCCCCTCAGACTCTGTATCCCACTTCCCGCAGCACTATATCCCACTCCCCTCAGTCACTACATACCACGCCACTCAGTCACTACATCTCACTCCCCTCAGTCACTATATCCCACTCGCCACAGTCAATACATCTCACACCCCTCAGTCACTACATCACACTCCCCTCAGTCACTACATCCCGCGTCGCTCAGTCACAACTTTCCACGATCCTCAGTCATTACTTCCCACTACCCTCAGACACTACATCCCACTCCCCTCAGTCACGACACCCCACTCCCCTCAGTCACGACATCCCACTTCCCTCAGTCACAAGATCCCACTCCTCCCAGTCACAACCTCTCACTCCTCTCCATCAATACATCACACTACCCTCATTCACTACATCCCAATCACCTCAATCTGAACATCCCACTCCCTCAATCACTACATCCCACTCCCCTCAATCTCAACATTCCACTCCCCTCAGTCACGACATCACACTCCCCTCAGCCACAACATCCAACACCCCTCAGTCAATACATCCAACTCGTCACAGTCATTACATCCCACTACCCTCAGTCATGATATCCCACTCCTCTCAGTAACGACATTCCACTGCCCCCAGAATCAACATCCCACTCCCCTCAGTCACTACATCACATTCACCTCATGCACCACATCCCACTCCCCTCAGTCACTACATTCCACTCCCCTCAGTCACTACATCCCACTTCCCTCAGTAACTACATCCCACTCCCCTCAGACACTACATCCCAGTCCCCTCAGTAACTGCATCCCACTCACCTCAGTAACTAAATCCCACTCCCCTCAGCCACTGCATCCAAATCTCCTCGGTCAGGACATCCAACTCCCCTCAGTCACTACATCGCACTCCCCTCAATCACTACATCCCACTCCCCTCAATCAACACTTCCCACTCCCCTCAGTCACCACTTCCCACCAGCTTCAATCACTACATCCCACTCCCGTCAGTCACTACATCCCACTCCCCTCAGTCACTACATCACATTCCCCTCAGGCACCACATCCCACTCGATTCAGTCACGATATTCCACTCCCCTCAGTCACTCCATCCCACTACCCTCAGACACTACATCCCACTCCCCTGATTCACTACATCCCACTCCCCTCAATCTCAACATTCCACTCCCCTCAGTCACTACATCACACTCCCGACATTCACTACATCCCAAACCCGTCAGGCACTACATCCCACTCCCCTCAGGCACAACATCCAACACCCCTCAGTCAATACATCCAACTCGTCACAGTCATTACATCCCACTACCCTCAGTCATGATATCCCACTCCTCTCAGTAACGACATTCCACTGACCCCAGAATCAACATCCCACTCCCCTCAGTCACTACATCACATTCACCTCATGCACCACATCCCACTCCCCTCAGTCACTACATTCCACACCCCTCAGTCACTACATCCCACTTCCCTCAGTAACTACATCCCACTCCCCTCAGACACTACATCCCAGTCCCCTCAGTAACTACATCCCACTCACCTCAGTAACTAAATCCCACTCCCCTCAGCCACTGCATCCAAATCTCCTCGGTCAGGACATCCAACTGCCCTCAGTCACTACATCGCACTCCCCTCAATCACTACATCCCACTCCCCTCAATCAACACTTCCCACTCCCCTCAGTCACCACTTCCCACCAGCTTCAATCACTACATCCCACTCCCGTCAGTCACTACATCCCACTACCCTCAGTCACTACATCACATTCCCCTCAGGCACCACATCCCACTCGATTCAGTCACTATATTCCACTCCCCTCAGTCACTCCATCCCACTACCCTCAGACACTACATCCCACTCCTCTGATTCACTGCATCCCTCTCCCATCAGTAACTACATCCCATTCCCCTCATTCACTACATCCCACTCCCCTCAGTCACTGCATCAAACTCTCCCCAGTCAGGACGTCCAACTCCCCTCAGTCACTACAACGCACTCCCCTCAATCACTGCATCCCACTCCCCTCAGTCACTACATTCCACTCCCCTCAGTCACTGCATCCAACTCTCCTCAGTCAGGAAATCAAACTCCACTCAGTCACAACATCGCACTCGCCTCAATCATTGCATCCCACTCGCCTCAATCAACACTTCCCACTCCCCTCAGTCACCACTTCCCACCAGCTTCAATCACTACATCCCACTCCCGTCAGTCACTACATCCCACTCCCCTCAGTCACTACATCACATTCCCCTCAGGCACCACATCCCACTCGATTTAGTCACTATATTCCACTCCCCTCAGTCACTCCATCCCACTACCCTCAGACACTACATCCCACTCCTCTGATTCACTACATCCCACTCCCCTCAGTAACGACATCCCACTCCCCTAAGTCACTGCATCAAACTCTCCCCAGTCAGGACATCCAACTCCCCTCAGTCACTACAACGCACTCCCCTCAATCACTGCATCCCACTCCCCTCAGTCACTACATCCCACTCCCCTCAGTCACTGCATCCAACTCTCCTCAGTCAGGAAATCAAACTCCACTCAGTCACAACATCGCACTCGCCTCAATCACTGCATCCCACTCCCCTCAGGCACTACATCCAACACCCCTCTGTCAATACATCCTACTCCTCTCAGTCACGACATCCCACTCCCCTCAGACACTGCATCCCACTTCCCGCAGCACTATATCCCACTCCCCTCAGTCACTACATACCACGCCACTCAGTCACTACATCTCACTCCCCTCAGTCGCTACATCCCACTCCCCTCAGGCACTACATCCAACACCCATCTGTCAATACATCCTACTCCTCTCAGTCACGACATCCCACTCCCCTCAGACACTGCATCCCACTTCCCGCAGCACTATATCCTACTCCCCTCAGTCACTACATACCACGCCACTCAGTCACTACATCTCACTCCCCTCAGTCACTGCATCCCACTCGCCACAGTCAATATATCTCACACCCCTCAGTCACTACATCACACTCCCCTCAGACACTACATCCCACGTCCCTCAGTCACAACTTTCCACTATCCTCAGTCACTACTTCCCACTACCCTCAGACACTGCATCCCACTCCCCTCAGTCACTACATACCACGCCACTCAGTCACTAAATCCCACTCCCCTCAGTCACTACATCCCACTCGCCACAGTCAATACATCTCACTCCCCTCAATCACGACATCCCACTCCCACCAGTCACTGCATTCCAATCCCCTCAGTCACTACATCACACTCCCCTCAGTCACTACATCCCACGGCCCTCCGTCTCTACATCTCACTCCCCAAAGTCACCACATGCCACTCCCCTCAGTCACGACATACCACGTCCCTCAGTCACAACTTCCCACTACCCTCAGTCACTACTTCCACTACCCTCAGTCACTACATATCACTCCCCTCAGTCACTACATCCCACGCCCCTCCGTCTCGACATCTCACCCCCCAAAGTAACAACATCCCACTCCCCACATTCACTACATCCCAATCACCTCAGTCACTAATCCCACTCCCCTCAGTCACCACATTCCTCACCCCTCAGTCACTACATTCCACTCCCCTCAGACACTACATCCCACTCCCCTCAGACACTGCATCCCACTTCCCGCAGCACTGTATCCCACTCCCCTCAGTCACTACATTCCTCAACTCTCAGTCACTACATCCCACTCCCCCCATCACTACATCACATTTCCCTCTGTCACTACATCTCACTCCCCACAGTCAGTACATCCCACTCCCCTAAGTCACTGCATCCCAATCCCCTCTGTCACGAAACACCACTCCCATCAGTCACTACATTTCTCACCCCTCAGTCACAACATCTCCCTCCCCAAAGTAACTACATCCCACTCCCCTCATTCAATACAACTCACTTCCCTCCGTCACTACATCTCCCTCCGCAAAGTCACTACATCCCACTCCCCTCAGTCACTACATCCCACTTACGTCAGACACTACATCCCACTCCTCTCAGTCACTACCTCTCACTCCTCTCAGTCACAATATCCCACTACCCTCATTCACTAAATCCCACTCCCCTCAATCTGAATATCCCACTCCTCTCGATCACTACATCCCACTCCCCTCAATCTCAACATCCCACTACCCTCAATCACTACATCCCACTCCCCTCAGTCACTGCATCACATTCCCCTCAGGCACCACATCCCACTCGATTCAGTCACTATATTCCACTCCCCTCAGTCACTCCATCCCACTAGCCTCAGACACTACATCCCACTCCCCTGATTCACTACATCCCACTCCCCTCAGTCACTGCATCAAACTTTCCCCAGTCAGGACATCCAACTCCCCTCAGTCACTACAACGCACTCCCCTCAATCACTGCATCCCACTCCCCTCAGTCACTACATCCCACTCCCCTCAGTCACTGCATCCAACTCTCCTCAGTCAGGACATCAAACTCTCCTCAGTCACAACATCGCACTCGCCTCAATCACTGCATCCCACTCCCCTCAGTCACTACATCCCACTCCCCTCAGTCACTACATCCCACTCCCCTCAATCACTGCATCCCACTCCCCTCTGTCAATACATCCTACTCCTCTCAGTCACTACATCCCACTCCCCTCAGACACTGCATCCCACTTCCCGCAGCACTATATCCCACTCCCCTCAGTCACTACATACCACGCCACTCAGTCACTACATCTCACTCCCCACAGTCACTGCATCCCACTCGCCACAGTCAATACATCTCACACCCCTCAGTCACGCCATCACACTCCCCTCAGTCACTACATCCCGCGTCGCTCAGTCACAACTTTCCACTATCCTCAGTCACTACTTCCCACTACCCTCAGACACTACATCCCACTCCCCTCAGTCACGACACCCCACTCCCCTCAGGCACTACATCCCACTCCCCTCCGTCACTACATCTCACTCCCCAAAGTAACTGCATCCCACACCCCTCAGTCACTACATCCCACTTCCCTCAGTCACAAGATCCCACTCCTCCCAGTCACAACCTCTCACTCCTCTCCATCAATACATCACACTACCCTCATTCACTACATCCCAATCACCTCAATCTGAACATCCCACTCCCTCGATCACTACATCCCACTCCCCTCAATCTCAACATTCCACGACCCTCAGTCACTACATCACACTCCCGACATTCACTACATCCCAAACCCGTCAGGCACTACATCCCACTCCCCTCATTCACTACATCCCACTCCCCTCAGGCACAACATCCAACACCCCTCAGTCAATACATCCAACTCGTCACAGTCATTACATCCCACTACCCTCAGTCATGATATCCCACTCCTCTCAGTAACGACATTCCACTGCCCCCAGAATCAACATCACACTCCCCTCAGTCACTACATCACATTCACCTCATGCACTACTTCCCACTCCCCTCAGTCACTACATTCCACTCCCCTCAGTCACTACATCCCACTTCCCTCAGTAACTACATCCCACTCCCCTCAGACACTACATCTAACTCCCCTCAGTCACTACATCGCACTCCCCTCAATCACTACATCCCACTCCCCTCAATCAACACTTCCCACTCCCCTCAGTCACCACTTCCCACCAGCTTCAATCACTACATCCCACTCCCGTAAGTCACTACATCCCACTCCCCTCAGTCACTACATCACATTCCGCTCAGGCACCACATCCCACTCGATTCAGTCACTGTATTCCACTCCCCTCAGTCACTCCATCCCACTACCCTCAGACACTACATCCCACTCCCCTGATTCACTACATCCCAATACCCTCTGTCACTGCATCAAACTCTCCCCAGTCAGGACATCCAATTCCCCTCAGTCACTACAACGCACTCCCCTCAATCACTGCATCCCACTCCCCTCAGGCACTACATCCAACACCCCTCTGTCAATACATCCTACTCCTCTCAGTCACGACATCCCACTCCCCTCAGACACTGCATCCCACTTCCCGCAGCACTATAACCCACTCCCCTCAGTCACTACATACCACGCCACTCAGTCACTACATCTCACTCCCCTCAGTCACTAAATCCCACTCGCCACAGTCAATACATCTCACACCCCTCAGTCACTACATCACACTCCCCTCAGTCACGACATCCCACGTCCCTCAGTCACAACTTTCCACTATCCTCAGTCACTACTTCCCACTACCCTCAGTCACTACATCCCAATCTCCTCAGACACTACATCCCACGCCCCTCCGTCTCGACATCTCACTCCCCACAGTCACGACACCCCACTCCCCTCCGTCACTACATCTCACTCCCCAAAGTAACTACATCCCACACCCCTCAGTCACAAGATCCCACTCCTCCCAGTCACAACCTCTCACTCCTCTCCATCAATACATCACACTACCCTCATTCACTACATCCCAATCACCTCAATCTGAACATCCCACTCCCTCAATCACTACATCCCACTCCCCTCAATCTCAACATTCCACTCCCCTCAGTCACTACATCACACTCCCGTCATTCACTATATCCCAAACCCGTCAGACACGACATCCCACTCCCCTCATTCACTACATCCCACTCCCCTCAGGCACAACATCCAACACCCCTCAGTCAATACATCCAACTCGTCACAGTCATTACATCCCACTACCCTCACTCATGATATCCCACTCCTCTCAGTAACGACATTCCACTGCCCCCAGAATCAACATCCCACTCCCCTCAGTCACTACATCACATTCACCTCATGCACCACATCCCACTCCCCTCAGTCACTACATTCCACTCCCCTCAGTAACTACATCCCATTTCTCTCAGTAACTACATCCCACTCCCCTCAGTAACTATATCCCACTCACCTCAGTAACTAAATCCCACTCCCCTCAGCCACTGCATCCAAATCTCCTCGGTCAGGACATCCAACTCCCCTCAGTCACTACATCGCACTCCCCTCAATCACTACATCCCACTCGCCTCAATCAACACTTCCCACTCCCCTCAGTCACCACTTCCCACCACCTTCAATCACTACATCCCACTCCCCTCAGGCAGTACATCCAACACCCCTCTGTCAATACATCACACTCCTCACAGTCACTTTATCCCACTACCCACAGTCATGACATCCCTCTCCTCTCAGTCACTACATTCCACTGCCCCCAGACTCAACATCCCACTCCCCTCAGTAACTACATCACATTCCCCTCAGGCACCACATCACACTCCTCTCATTCACTACATCCCACTCCCCTCAGTCACGACATACCACTCCCCTCAGTCACTAAATCCCACTCCCCTCAGTCACTACATCCCACTCGCCACAGTCAATACATCTCACTCCCCTCAATCACTACATCCCACTCCCAACAGTCACTGCATTCCAATCCCCTCAGTCACTACATCATACTCCCCTCAGTCACTACATCCCACGCCCCTCCGTCTCTACATCTCACTCCCCAAAGTCACCACATGCCACCCTCCTCAGTCACTACATACCACGTCCCTCAGTCTCAACTTCCCATTACCATCAGTCACTACTTCCCACTACCCTCAGTCAGTACATATCACTACCCTCAGTCAGTACATCCCACGCCCCTCCGTCTCGACATCTCACTCCCCAAAGTCACAACATCCCACTCCCCACAGTCACTACATCCCAATCCCCTCAGTCACTAAATCCCACTCCCCTCAGTCACTACATTCCTCACCCCTCAGTCACTACATTCTACTCCCCTCAGTCACTAAATCCCACTCCCCTCAGACACTGCATCACACTTCCCGCAGCACTATATCCCACTCCCCTCAGTCACTACATTCCTCAACTCTCAGTCACTACATCCCACTCCCCTCATCACTACATCACATTTCCCTCTGTCACTACATCTCACTCCCCACAGTCAGTACATCCCACTCCCCTAAGTCACTGCATCCCAATACCCTCTGTCACGAAACACCACTCCCATCAGTCACTACATTTCTCACCCCTCAGTCACTACATCTCCCTCCCCAAAGTAACTACATCCCACTCCCCTCAGTCAATACATCTCACTCCCCTCAGTCGCTACATCACACTCCCCTCAGGCACTACATCCAACACCCCTCTGTCAATACATCCTACTCCTCTCAGTCACGACATCCCACTCCCCTCAGACACTGCATCCCACTTCCCGCAGCACTATATCACACTCCCCTCAGTCACTACATACCACGCCACTCAGTCACTACATCTCACTCCCCTCAGTCACTGCATCCCACTCGCCACAGTCAATACATCTCACACCCCTCAGCCACTACATCACACTCCCCTCAGACACTACATCCCACGTCCCTCAGTCACAACTTTGCACTATCCTCAGTCACTACTTCCCACTACCCTCAGTCACTACATCCCACTCCCCTCAGTCACAACATTCCACTCCCCTTAGTCACTACATCCCACTCTCCTCAGACACTGCATCCCACTCCCCTCAGTCACTACATACCACGCCACTCAGTCACTGAATCCCACTCCCCTCAGTCACTACATCCCACTCGCCACAGTCAATACATCTCACTCCCCTCAACCACTACATCCCACTCCCCTAAGTCACTGCATCCCAATCCCCTCTGTCACGAAACACCACTCCCATCAGTCACTACATTTCTCACCCCTCAGTCACTACATCTCCCTCCCCAAAGTAACTACATCCCACTCCACTCAGTCAATACAACTCACTTCCCTCCGTCACTACATCTCCCTCCGCAAAGTCACTACATCCCACTCCCCTCAGTCACTACATCCCACTTACGTCAGACACTACATCCCACTCCTCTCAGTCACTACCTCTCACTCCTCTCAGTCACAATATCCTACTACCCTCATTCACTAAATCCCACTCCCCTCAATCTGAATATCCCACTCCTCTCGATCACTACATCCCACTCCCCTCAATCTCAACATCCCACTACCCTCAATCACTACATCCCACTCCCCTCATTCACTACATCCCACTCCCGTCAGTCACTACATCCCACTCCCCTCAGTCACTGCATCACATTCCCCTCAGGCACCACATCCCACTCGATTCAGTCACTATATTCCACTCCCCTCAGTCACTCCATCCCACTAGCCTCAGACACTACATCCCACTCCCCTGATTCACCACATCCCACTCCCCTCAGTCACTACATTCCACTCCCCTCAGTAACTACATCCCATTTCTCTCAGTAACTACATCCCACTCCCCTCAGTAACTATATCCCACTCAACTCAGTAACTAAATCCCACTCCCCTCAGCCACTGCATCCAAATCTCCTCGGTCAGGACATCCAACTCCCCTCAGTCACTACATCGCACTCCCCTCAATCACTACATCCCACTCGCCTCAATCAACACTTCCCACTCCCCTCAGTCACCACTTCCCACCACCTTCAATCACTACATCCCACTCCCCTCAGGCAGTACATCCAACACCCCTCTGTCAATACATCACACTCCTCACAGTCACTTTATCCCACTACCCACAGTCATGACATCCCTCTCCTCTCAGTCACTACATTCCACTGCCCCCAGACTCAACATCCCACTCCCCTCAGTAACTACATCACATTCCCCTCAGGCACCACATCACACTCCTCTCATTCACTACATCCCACTCCCCTCAGTCACGACATACCACTCCCCTCAGTCACTAAATCCCACTCCCCTCAGTCACTACATCCCACTCGCCACAGTCAATACATCCCACTCCCAACAGTCACTGCATTCCAATCCCCTCAGTCACTACATCATACTCCCCTCAGTCACTACATCCCACGCCCCTCCGTCTCTACATCTCACTCCCCAAAGTCACCACATGCCACCCTCCTCAGTCACTACATACCACGTCCCTCAGTCTCAACTTCCCATTACCATCAGTCACTACTTCCCACTACCCTCAGTCAGTACATATCACTACCCTCAGTCAGTACATCCCACGCCCCTCCGTCTCGACATCTCACTCCCCAAAGTCACAACATCCCACTCCCCACAGTCACTACATCCCAATCCCCTCAGTCACTAAATCCCACTCCCCTCAGTCACTACATTCCTCACCCCTCAGTCACTACATTCTACTCCCCTCAGTCACTAAATCCCACTCCCCTCAGACACTGCATCCCACTTCCCGCAGCACTATATCCCACTCCCCTCAGTCACTACATTCCTCAACTCTCAGTCACTACATCCCACTCCCCTCATCACTACATCACATTTCCCTCTGTCACTACATCTCACTCCCCACAGTCAGTACATCCCACTCCCCTAAGTCACTGCATCCCAATACCCTCTGTCACGAAACACCACTCCCATCAGTCACTACATTTCTCACCCCTCAGTCACTACATCTCCCTCCCCAAAGTAACTACATCCCACTCCCCTCAGTCAATACATCTCACTCCCCTCAGTCGCTACATCACACTCCCCTCAGGCACTACATCCAACACCCCTCTGTCAATACATCCTACTCCTCTCAGTCACGACATCCCACTCCCCTCAGACACTGCATCCCACTTCCCGCAGCACTATATCACACTCCCCTCAGTCACTACATACCACGCCACTCAGTCACTACATCTCACTCCCCTCAGTCACTGCATCCCACTCGCCACAGTCAATACATCTCAGACCCCTCAGTCACTACATCACACTCCCCTCAGACACTACATCCCACGTCCCTCAGTCACAACTTTCCACTATCCTCAGTCACTACTTCCCACTACCCTCAGTCACTACATCCCACTCCCCTCAGTCACAACATTCCACTCCCCTTAGTCACTACATCCCACTCTCCTCAGACACTGCATCCCACTCCCCTCAGTCACTACATACCACGCCACTCAGTCACTAAATCCCACTCCCCTCAGTCACTACATCCCACTCGCCACAGTCAATACATCCCACTCCCCTCAACCACTACATCCCACTCCCCTCAGTCACTGCATCCCAATCCCCTCTGTCACGAAACACCACTCCCATCAGTCACTACATTTCTCACCCCTCAGTCACTACATCTCCCTCCCCAAAGTAACTACATCCCACTCCCCTCAGTCAATACAACTCACTTCCCTCCGTCACTACATCTCCCTCCGCAAAGTCACTACATCCCACTCCCCTCAGTCACTACATCCCACTTACGTCAGACACTACATCCCACTCCTCTCAGTCACTACCTCTCACTCCTCTCAGTCACAATATCCTACTACCCTCATTCACTAAATCCCACTCCCCTCAATCTGAATATCCCACTCCTCTCGATCACTACATCCCACTCCCCTCAATCTCAACATCCCACTACCCTCAATCACTACATCCCACTCCCCTCATTCACTACATCCCACTCCCGTCAGTCACTACATCCCACTCCCCTCAGTCACTGCATCACATTCCCCTCAGGCACCACATCCCACTCGATTCAGTCACTATATTCCACTCCCCTCAGTCACTCCATCCCACTAGCCTCAGACACTACATCCCACTCCCCTGATTCACTACATCCCACTCCCCTCAGTCACTGCATCAAACTTTCCCCAGTCAGGACATCCAACTCCCCTCAGTCACTACAACGCACTCCCCTCAATCACTGCATCCCACTCCCCTCAGTCACTACATCCCACTCCCCTCAGTCACTGCATCCAACTCTCCTCAGTCAGGACATCAAACTCCCCTCAGTCACAACATCGCACTCGCCTCAATCACTGCATCCCACTCCCCTCAGTCACTACATCCCACTCCCCTCAGACACTACATCCCACTCCCCTCAATCACTGCATCCCACTCCCCTCTGTCAATACAACCCACTCCTCTCAGTCACTACATCCCAATCCCCTCAGACACTGCATCCCACTTCCCGCAGCACTATATCCCACTCCTCTCAGTCACTACACACCACGCCACTCAGTCACGACATCTCACTCCCCACAGTCACTACATCCCACTCGCCACAGTCAATACATCTCACACCACTCAGTCACGCCATCACACTCCCCTCAGTCACTACATCCCGCGTCGCTCAGTCACAACTTTCCACTATCCTCAGTCACTACTTCCCACTACCCTCAGACACTACATCCCACTCCCCTCAGTCACGACACCCCACTCCCCTCAGGCACTACATCCCACTCCCCTCCGTCACTACATCTCACTCCCCAAAGTAACTGCATCCCACACCCCTCAGTCACTACATCCCACTCCCCTCAGTCACTACATCCCACTTCCCTCAGTCACAAGATCCCACTCCTCCCAGTCACAACCTCTCACTCCTCTCCATCAATACATCACACTACCCTCATTCACTACATCCCAATCACCTCAATCTGAACATCCCACTCCCTCGATCACTACATCCCACTCCCCTCAATCTCAACATTCCACTCCCCTCAGTCACTACATCACACTCCCGTCATTCACTACATCCCAAACCCGTCAGGCACTACATCCCACTCCCCTCATTCACGACATCCCACTCCCCTCAATCTCAACATTCCACTCCCCTTAGTCACTACATCACACTCCCGACATTCACTACATCCCAAACCCGTCAGGCGCGACATCCCACTCCCCTCATTCACTACATCCCACTCCCCTCAGGCACAACATCCAACACCCCTCAGTCAATACATCCAACTCGTCACAGTCATTACATCCCACTACCCTCAGTCATGATATCCCACTCCTCTCAGTAACGACATTCCACTGCCCCCAGAATCAACATCCCACTCCCCTCAGTCACTACATCACATTCACCTCATGCACAACTTCCCACTCCCCTCAGTCACTACATTCCACTCCCCTCAGTCACTACATCCCACTTCCCTCAGTAACTACATCCCACTCCCCTCAGACACTACATCCAACTCCCCTCAGTCACTACATCGCACTCCCCTCAATCACTACATCCCACTCCCCTCAATCAACACTTCCCACTCCCCTCAGTCACCACTTCCCACCAGCTTCAATCACTACATCCCACTCCCGTCAGTCACTACATCCCACTCCCCTCAGTCACTACATCACATTCCCCTCAGGCACCACATCCCACTCGATTCAGTCACTGTATTCCACTCCCCTCAGTCACTCCATCCCACTACCCTCAGACACTACATCCCACTCCCCTGATTCACTACATCCCACTCCCCTCAGTCACTGCATCAAACTCTCACCAGTCAGGACATCCAACTCCCCTCAGTCACTACAACGCACTCCCCTCAATCACTGCATCCCACTCCCCTCAGTCACTACATCCCACTCCCCTCAGTCACTGCATCCAACTCTCCTCAGTCAGGAAATCAAACTGCACTCAGTCACAACATCGCACTCGCCTCAATCACTGCATCCCACTCCCCTCAGTCACTACATCCCACTCCCCTCAGTCGCTACATCCCACTCCCCTCAGGCACTACATCCAACACCCCTCTGTCAATACATCCTACTCCTCTCAGACACTACATCCCACTCCCCTCAGACACTGCATCACACTTCCCGCAGCACTATAACCCACTCACCTCAGTCACTACATACCACGCCACTCAGTCACTACATCTCACTCCCCTCAGTCACTACATCCCACTCGCCACAGTCAATATATCTCACACCCCTCAGTCACTACATCACACTCCCCTCAGTCACTACATCCCACGTCCCTCAGTCACAACTTTCCACTATCCTCAGTCACTACATCCCAATCTCCTCAGACACTACATCCCACGCCCCTCCGTCTCGACATCTCACTCCCCACAGTCACGACACCCCACTCCCCTCCGTCACTACATCTCACTCCCCAAAGTAACTACATCACACACCCCTCAGTCACAAGATCCCACTCCTCCCAGTCACAACCTCTCACTCCTCTCCATCAATACATCACACTACCCTCATTCACTACATCCCAATCAGCTCAATCTGAACATCCCACTCCCTCAATCACGACATCCCACTCCCCTCAATCTCAACATTCCACTCCCCTCAGTCACTACATCACACTCCCGTCATTCACTACATCCCAAACCCGTCAGACACGACATCCCACTGCCCTCATTCACTACATCCCACTCCCCTCAGGCACAACATCCAACACCCCTCAGTCAATACATCCAACTCGTCACAGTCATTACATCCCACTACCCTCAGTCATGATATCCCACTCCTCTCAGTAACGACATTCCACTGCCCCCAGAATCAATTTCCCACTCTCCTCAGTCGCTACATCACATTCACCTCATGCACCACATCCCACTCCCCTCAGTCACTACATTCCACTCCCCTCAGTCACTACATCACATTCACCTCATGCACCACATCCCACTCCCCTCAGTCACTACATTCCACTCCCCTCAGTAACTACATCCCATTTCTCTCAGTAACTACATCCCACTCCCCTCAGACACTACATCCCAGTCCCCTCAGTAACTACATCCCACTCACCTCATTAACTAAATCCCACTCCCCTCAGCCACTGCATCCAAATCTCCTCGGTCAGGACATCCAACTCCCCTCAGTCACTACATCGCACTCCCCTCAATCACTACATCCCACTCCCCTCAATCAACACTTCCCACTCCCCTCAGTCACCACTTCCCACCACCTTCAATCACTACATCCCACTCCCCTCAGGCAGTACATCCAACACCCCTCTGTCAATACATCACACTCCTCACAGTCACTTTATCCCACTACCCACAGTCATGACATCCCTCTCCTCTCAGTCACTACATTCCACTGCCCCCAGACTCAACATCCCACTCCCCTCAGTAACTACATCACATTCCCCTCAGGCACCACATCACACTCCTCTCATTCACTACATCCCACTCCCCTCAGTCACTACATACCACGCCACTCAGTCACTAAATCCCACTCCACTCAGTCACTACATCCCACTCGCCACAGTCAATACATCTCACTCCCCTCAATCACTACATCCCACTCCCAACAGTCACTGCATTCCAATCCCCTCAGTCACTACATCATACTCCCCTCAGTCACTACATCCCACGCCCCTCCGTCTCTACATCTCACTCCCCAAAGTCACCACATGCCACCCTCCTCAGTCACTACATACCACGTCACTCAGTCACAACTTCCCATTACCATCAGTCACTACTTCCCACTACCCTCAGTCAGTACATATCACTACCCTCAGTCAGTACATCCCACGCCCCTCCGTCTCGACATCTCACTCCCCAAAGTCACAACATCCCACTCCCCACAGTCACTACATCCCACTCCCCTCAGTCACTAAATCCCACTCCCCTCAGTCACTACATTCCTCACCCCTCAGTCACTACATTCTACTCCCCTCAGTCACTAAATCCCACTCCCCTCAGACACTGCATCCCACTTCCCGCAGCACTATATCCCACTCCCCTCAGTCACTCCATTCCTCAACTCTCAGTCACTACATCCCACTCCCCTCATCACTACATCACATTTCCCTCTGTCACTACATCTCACTCCCCACAGTCAGTACATCCCACTCCCCTAAGTCACTGCATCCCAATACCCTCTGTCACGAAACACCACTCCCATCAGTCACTACATTTCTCACCCCTCAGTCACTACATCTCCCTCCGCAAAGTAACCACATCCCACTCCCCTCAGTCAATACATCTCACTTCCCTCCGTCACTACATCTCCCTCCCCAAAGTAACTACATCCCACTCCCCTCAGTCACTACATCCCACTTCCATCAGACACTACATCCCACTCCTCTCAGTCACTACCTCTCACTCCTCTCAGTCACAATATCCCACTACCCTCATTCACTAAATCCCACTCCCCTCACTCTGAATATCCCACACCTCTCATTCACTACATCCCACTCCCCTCAGTCACTACATCACATTCCCCTCAGGCACCACATCCCACTCGATTCAGTCACTATATTCCACACCCCTCAGTCACTCCATCCCATTACCCTCAGTCAGTACATCCCGCTCCCCTGATTCACGACATCCCATTCCCCTCAGTCACTACATCCCACTCCCCTCAGTCACTGCATCAAACTCTCCCCAGTCAGGACATCCAATTCCCCTCAGTCACTACATCCCACTCCCCTCAGTCACTGCATCCAACTCTCCTCAGTCAGGACATCAAACTCCCCTCAGTCACAATATCTCACTCGCCTCAATCACTGCATCCCACTCCCCTCATTCACTACATCCCACTCCCCTCAGTCACTGCATCCCACGCCCCTCAGACACGACATCCAAACACCCCTCTGTCAATACATCCTACTCCTCTCAGTCACTACATCCCACTCCCCTGAGACACTGCATCCCACTTCCCGCAGCACTATATCCCACTCCCCTCAGTCACTACATACCACGCCACTCAGTCACTATATCTCACTCCCCTCAGTCACTGCATCCCACTCGCCACAGTCAATACATCTCACACCCCTCAGTCACTACATCACACTCCCCTCAGTCACTACATCCCACGTCCCTCAGTCACAACTTCCCACTATCTTCAATCACTACCTCCCACTACCCTCCGTCACTACATCCCACTCCCCTCATTCACTACATCCCACACGCCTCAGGAACTACACCAACACACCTCAGTCAATATATCCCATTCCCCTCAGTCACTACATCCCACTCACCTCAGTAACGAAATCCCTCCCCCTCAGTCTAAACATCACACTACCTTCAGTCAGGACTTCCCACTCCTCTCAGTCACGACCACAAACACCTCTCAGTCACTATATCCCACTCCGCTCACTCACTACATTCCACTCCCCTCATTCTCAACATTCCACTCCCCTCAGTCACCACATCACATTCTCCTCAGGCACCACATCCAGCTCCACTCAGTCACGACATTCCATTCCCCTAAGTCACTACATCCCACTCCCGACAGTCACTACATTTCACTCCCCTCATTCACTACATTCCACTCCCCTCAGTATCTAAATCCCACTCCCCTCAGTCACTACATCCCACTCCGCTCACTCACTACATTCCACTCCTCGCAGATTCAAAATCCCACTCCCGACAGTCACTACATCTCACTCCCCTCAGTCACTACATCCCACTCCCCTCAGACAATGCATCCCACTTCCCACATGCACTATATCCCACTCCCCTCAGTCACTACATACCACGCCACTCAGTCACTACATCCCACGCCTCTCCGTCTCGACATTTCACTCCCAAAGTCACAACATCCCACTCCCCTCAGTCACGACACTTCAATCCTCTCAGTGACGAAATCCCACACCCCTCAGTCACTACATTCCTCACCCCTCAGTAACTACATCCCACCCCCTTCAGGCACTACATCCTACTCTCCTCAGTCATTATATCCCAATCCTCTCAGTCACTAAATCCCACTCCCCTCAGTCACTACATTCCTCACCTCTCAGTCACTACATCCCACTCCCCTCATCACTACATCCCATTTCCCTCTGTCACTACATCTCACTCCCCACAGTCAGTACATCCCACTCCCCTAAGTCACTGCATCCCAATGCCCTCTGTCACGAAACCCCACTCCCATCAGTCACTACATTTCTCACCCCTCAGTCACTACATCCCACTCTCCTCAGGCACTACATCCCACTCACCTCAGTCACGATATCCCACTCCACTCAGTCACAACATCCTACTCCCCTCTGTCACTACATCCCACACCCCTCAGTCACTGCATCCCAGTTCCGTCAGTCATTACTTCCCAGTTCCCTCACTCACTACATCACACTCTCCTCAGTTACTCCATCCCACTCCCCTCACTCACTACATCCCACGCCCCTCAGTCACTAAATCCAACTGCCATCAGTCAGTCCATCCGACTCGTCCCAGGCACTAAATCCGATTACCGTCAGTCACTACATCCCACTCCCCTCAGTTAATACATCTCACTCCCCTCCGTCACTACATCTCCCTCCCCAAAGTAACTACATCCCACTCCCCTGAGTCACTACATCCCACTCCTCTCAGTCACTACATCCCACTCCCCTCATTCACTACATCCCACTCCCCTCATTCACTACATCCCACTCCGCTCAGGCACTACATCAAACACCCCTCTGTCAATACATCCCACTCCTCACAGTCACTATATCCCACTACCCACAGTCATGACATCCCTCTCCTCTCAGTCACTACATTCCACTGCCCCCAGATTCAACATCCCACTCCCCTCAGTAACAACATCACATTCCCCTCAGGCACCACATCTCACTCCCCTCAGTCACTACATTCCACTCCCCTCAGTCACTAAATCCCACTCCCCTCAGTCACGACATCCCACTCCGCTCAGTCATTACATCTCACACCCCTCAGTCACTAAATCCCACTCACATCTGTCACTACATCACACTCCCCTCAGCCACTACACCCCACTCCCCTGAGTCACAATATCCCACTCCCCTCAGTAACGACATCACACTCCTCTCAGTCACTAAATCCAACCGCCCTCAGTCACTACATCTAACTCCCCAAAATCACTACATCGCACTCCACAAAGTAACTAAATCCCACTCCTCTCAATCACTACATTCCACTCCTCTCAGTCACTACATCACACTCGCCTCAGTCATTACATCCCACTCCCATCAGTCCTTACATCGCACTCCCTGCAGTCATTATATCCCACTCCCCTCAGTCACTACTTCTCACTCCACTCAATCAAGACATCCCACACCTCTCAGTCACTACATCCCACTCCCCTCATTCACCTCATCCCACTCCCCTTAGGCACGACTTCCAACTCCCCTGATTCACTACATCCCACACGCCTCAGGAACTATACCAACACACCTCAGTCAATATATCCCACTCCCCTCAGTCACTACATCCCACTCACCTCAGTAACGAAATCCCTCCCCCTCAGTCTAAACATCACACTACCTTCAGTCAGGACTTCCCACTCCTCTCAGTCACGACCACAAACACCTCTCAGTCACTATATCCCACTCCGCTCACTCACTACATTCCACTCCCCTCATTCTCAACATTCCACTCCCCTCAGTCACCACATCACATTTTCCTCAGGCACCACATCCAGCTCCACTCAGTCACGACATTCCATTCCCCTAAGTCACTACATCCCACTCCCGACAGTCACTACATTTCACTCCCCTCAGTCACTACATTCCACTCCCCTCAGTATCTAAATCCCACTCCCCTCAGTCACGACATCCCACTCCGCTCACTCACTACATTCCACTCCTCGCAGATTCAAAATCCCACACCCGACAGTCACTACATCTCACTCCCCTCAGTCAATACATCCCACTCCCCTCAGACAATGTATCCCACTTCACACATGCACTATATCCCACTCCCCTCAGTCACTACATACCACGCCACTCAGTCACTACATCCCACGCCCCTCCGTCTCGACATTTCACTCCCCAAAGTCACAACATCCCACTCCCCTCAGTCACGACACTCCAATCCTCTCAGTGACGAAATCCCACACCCCTCAGTCACTACATTCCTCACCCCTCAGTAACTACATCCCACCCCCTTCAGGCAGTACATCCTACTCCCCTCAGTCATTACATCCCAATCCCCTCAGTCACTAAATCCCACTCCCCTCATTCACTACATTCCTCACCTCTCAGTCACTACATCCCACTTCGCTCTGTCACTACATCTCACTCCTCTCATTCGGTACATCCCACTCCCCGAAGTCACTACATCCGAATCCCCTCTGTCACGAAACCCCACTCCCATCAGTCACTACATTTCTCTCCCTTCAGTCACTACATCCCACTCTCCTCAGTCACTACATCCCACTCGCCTCAGGCACTACATCCCACTCCTCGTAGTCACTACATCCCACACCCCTCAGTCACTGCATCCCAGTTCCGTGAGTCACTACTTCCCAGTTCCCTCACTCACTAAATCACACTCTCCTCAGTCACTCCATCCCACTGCGCTCAGTCACTACATCAGACTCTTTTCAGTCACTACATCCCACTCCCCTCAGTCACTACATCCCACGCCCCTCAGTCACTAACTCCAACTGCCATCAGTCAGTCCATCCCACTCGTCCCAGGCACCAAATCCCATTACCGTCAGACACTACATCCCACTCCCCTCAGTCAATACATCTCACTCCCCTCCATCACTGCATCTCCCTCCCTGAAGTAACTACATCCCACACCCTCAGTCACTACATCCCATTTCCGTCAGTCACGAGATCCCACTCCCCACAATCTGAACATCCCACTCCTCTCCATCACTACATCCCACTCCCCCCAATCTCAACATCCCACTACCCTCAGTCACTACATCCCACTCCCCTCAATCTCAACATCCCACTACCCTCAGTCACTACATCACATTCGCTCAGGTACCACATCCCACTCGATTCAGTCACTATTTTCCACTCCCCTCAGTCACTCCATCCCACTCCCCTCAATCACAACTTCCCACTCCCCTGATTGACAACATCCCACTCCCCTCAGTAACGACATCCCACTCCCCTCAGTCACTTCATCAAACTCTCCCCAGTCAGGACATCCAACACCCCTCAGTCACTACAACGCACTCCCCTCAAACACTATGCCACACCCCTCAGTCACTACATCCCACTCCCCTCAGTCACTGCATCGAACTCTCCTCAGTCAGGACATCCAACTCCCCTCAGTCACAACATCGAACTCCCCTCAATCACTGCATCCCACTCCCCTCAGTCACTACATCCCACTCCCCTCAGTCACCACTTCCAACTACCTTCAGTCACGACATCCCACTCCCCTCATTCACAACATCCCACTCCCATCAGGCACTACATCCCACTCCCCTCATGCATACATCCAACACACCTCTGTCAATACATCCCACACCTCACAGTCACTTTATCCCACTACCCACAGTCATGACATCCCTCTCCTCTCAGTCACTACATTCCACTGCCCCCAGATTCAACATCCCATTCCCCTCAGTAACCTCATCACACTCCCCTCATCGCTACATTCCACTCCCCTCAGTCACAACATCCCACTCCCCTCACTCACTACATCCCACTCCCCTCAATCATTACATCTCACACCGCTCAGTCACTACATCCCACTCACATCTGTCACTACATCACTCTCCCTTCAGTCACTACACCCCGCTTCTCTGAGTCACAATATCCCACTCCCCTCAGTAACTGCATCACACTCCTCTCAGTCACTAACCCACTGCCCTCAGTCACTACATCTAACTCCCCAAAGTCACCACATCGCACTCCCCAAATTCACTACTTCCCACTCCGCTCAGTCACTACATCATACTCCCCTCACTCATTACATCCCACTCCCATCAGTCCTAACATCCCACTCCCCGCAGTCACTACATCCCACTCCCATGAGTCACTACTTCTCACTCCACTCAATCAAGACAACCGACACCTCTCAGTAACTACATCCCACTCCCCTCATTCACTGCATCCCACTCCCCTTAGGCACGACATCCAACTCCCCTGATTCATTACATCCCACTCCCCTCATTCACCACATTCCACTCCCCTCAGTCACCACATCACATTCTCCTCAGGCACCTCATCCAACTCCCCTCAGTCACTACATTCCACTCCCCTAAGTCACTACATCCCACTCCCGACAGTCACTACATTTCACTGCCTTCAGTCACTACATTCCACTCCCCTCAGTATCTACATCCCACTCCACTCAGACATTACATCCCACTCCCCTCAGTTACTGCATCAAACACTCCTCAGTCTGGACATCCAACTCCCCTCAGTCACTACATCGCACTCCGCTCAATCACTGCATCCCACTCCCCTCAGTCACTACATCCCATTCCCCTCAGTCACCACTTCCCACTACCTTCAGCCACTACATGCCACTCCCCTCAGACACTGCATCCCGCTCCCCTCAGTCACTACATCCAACTCCCCTCAGTCACTACATCGCACTCCCCTCAATCACTGCATCCGACTCCCCTCAGTCACTACATCCCACTCCCCTCATTCACTACACCTCACTCCCGTCAGGCACGACATCCCACTCCCCTCATTCACTACATCCCACTCCCCTCAGGCACCACATCCCACTGCCGTCAGGCACTACATCCCACTCCCCTAATTCACTACATCCCACTCCCCTCAGGCACAACATCCAACAACCCTCTGTCAATACATCCCACTCCTCACAGTCACTATATCCCACTACCCATGGTCATGACATCCCTCTCCTCTCAGTCACTACATTCCACTGCCCCCAGATTCAACATCCCACTCCACTCAGTAACTACATCACATTCCCCTCAGGCACCACATCACACTCCACTCAGTCATTCCCTTCCACTCCCCTCAGTCACGACATCGCACCCCCCTCAGTCACTAAATCCCACTGCCCTCAGTCATTACATCTCACTCCCCAAAGTCACTACATCGCACTCCCCAAATTAACTACTTCCAAAATCCGCTCAGTCACTACATCCCACTCCCATCAGTCCTAACATCCCACTCCCCGCAGTCACTACATCCCACTCCCCTCAGTCACTACTTCTCACTCCACTTAATCAAGACAACCCACACCTCTCAGTCACTACATCCCACTCCCCTCATTCACTGCATCCCACTCCCCTTAGGCACGACATCCAACTCCCCTGATTCACGACATCCCACTCCCCTCATTTACTACATTCCACTCCCCTCAGTCACCACATCAAATTCTCCTCAGGCACCTCATCCAACTCCCCTCAGTCACTACATTCCACTCCCCTAAGTCACTACATCCCACTCCCGACAGTCACTACATTTCACTCCCTTCAGTCACTACATTCCACTCCCCTCAGTATCTACATCCCACTCCCCTCAGACACTACATCCCACTCCACTCAGTTACTGCATCAAACACTCCTCAGTCAGGACATCCAACTCCCCTCAGTCACTACATCGCACTCCGCTCAATCACTGCATCCCACTCCCCTCAGTCACTGCATCCCACTCCCCTCAGTCACCACTTCCCACTACCTTCAGCCACTACATCCCACTCCCCTCAGTCACTGCATCAAACTCTCCTCAGTCAGGACATCCAACTCCCCTCAGTCACTACATCGCATACCCCTCAAACACTACATGCCACTCCCCTCAGTCACTGCATCCCGCTCCCCTCAGTCACTACATCCAACTCCCCTCAGTCACTACATCCCACTCACCTCAGTAAAGACATCCCACTCCCCTCAGTCTAAACATCACACTAACCTCAGTCAGGACTTCACACTCCTCTCAGTCACGACCAGAAACACATCTCAGTCACTACATCCCACTCCGCTCACTCACTACATTCCACTCCCCTCAGACTGAACATACCACTCCCCTCAGTCACCACATCACATTCTCCTCAGGCACCACATCCAACTCCCCTCATTCACTACATTCCTCTCCTCTCAGTCACTACTTCCCACTACCTTCAGTCACTAGATCCCACTCCCCTCAGTCACTACATCCCACGCCCCTCCATCTCGACATCTCACTCCACAAACTTACCACATCCCACTCCCCCCAGTCACAACATCCCACTTCCCTCAGTTACTACTTCCCAATACCCTCAGACACCACATCCCACTCCCCTCAGTCACTACATCAAACGCCGCTCCGTCTCTACATCTCACTCCCCAAAGTCACCACATCCCACTCCCCTCAGTCACTACATTCAAATCCCCTCAGTGATGAAATCCCACACCCCTCAGTCACTACATTCCTAACCCCTCAGTCAGTGCATCCCACACCCCTCAGGCACTACATCCCACTCCCTTCAGTCACTACATCCCAATCCCCTCAGTCACTAAATCCCACTCCACTCAGTCACTACATCCCACTCCCCTAATTCACTACATCCAACTCCCCTCAGTCACTAAATCCTACTCACATGAGTCACTACATCCCTCACCCCTCAATCACTACATCCCACTCTCCTCAGGCACGACAACCTACTCCCCTGAGTCACGACATTCCAATCTCCTCAGTCACTACATCCCACTCCCCTCAGTCACGATATCCCACTCCACTCAGTCACTACATTCTACTCCCCTCAGTCACTACATCCCACTCGCCTCAGTCACTACATCCCACTCCCCTCAGTATCTACATCCCACCCCCCTCAGTCATTACATCTCACATCCCTCAGTCACTAAATCCCACTCACATCTGTCACTACATCACACTCCCCTCAGTCACTACATCCCACGCACCTCCATCTCTACATCTCACTCCCCAAAGTCACCACATCCCACTCCCCTCAGTCACTACATTCAAATCCCCTCAGTGATGAAATCCCACACCCCTCAGTCACTACATTCCTAACCCCTCAGTCAGTGCATCCCACACCCCTCAGGCACTACATCCTACTCCCTTCAGTCACTACATCCCAATCCCCTCAGTCACTAAATCCCACTCCACTCAGTCACTACATCCCACTCCCCTAATTCACTACATCCCACTCCCCTCAGTCACTAAATCCTACTCACATGAGTCACTACATCCCTCACCCCTCAATCACTACATCCCACTCTCCTCAGGCACGACAACCTACTCCCCTGAGTCACGACATTCCAATCTCCTCAGTCACTACATCCAAACTCCCCTCAGTCACGATATCCCACTCCACTCAGTCACTACATTCTACTCCCCTCAGTCACTACATCCCACTCGCCTCAGTCACGACATCCCACTCCCCTCAGTCACTACATCCCACCCCCCTCAGTCATTACATCTCACATCCCTCAGTCACTAAATCCCACTCACATCTGTCACTACATCACACTCCCCTCAGTCACTACATCCCACGCACCTCCATCTCTACATCTCACTCCCCTCAGTCACTACATCCCACTCCCCTCAGTCACCACTTCCCACTACCTTCAGCCACTACATCCCACTCACCTCAGTCACTGCATCAAACTCTCCTCAGTCAGGACATCCAACTCCCCTCAGTCACTACATCGCATACCCCTCAAACACTACATGCCACTCCCCTCAGTCACTGCATCCCGCACCCCTCAGTCACTACATCCAACTCCCCTCAGTCACTACATCGCACTCCCCTCAATCACTGCATCCTACTCCCCTCAGTCACTACATCCCACTCCCCTCATTCACTACACCTCACTCCCGTCAGGCACTACATCCCACACCCCTCATTCACTACATCCCACTCCCCTCAGGCACTACATCCCACTGCCGTCAGGCACTGCATCCCACTCCCCTCATTCACTATATCCCACTCCCCTCAGGCACTACATCCAACAACCCTCTGTCAATACATCCCACTCCTCACAGACACTATATCCCACTACCCATGGTCATGACATCCCTCTCCTCTAATTCACTACATTCCACTGCCCCCAGAATCAACATCCCACTCCCCTCAGTAACTACATCACATTCCCCTCAGGCACCACATCACACTCCTCTCAGTCACTACATTCCACTCCCCTCAGTCACTACTTCGCACACCCCTCAGTAACTACATCCCATTCCCGTCAGTCATTACATCACACTCCCATCACTCACTACACCCCACTCCCCTGAGTCACTAAATCCCACTGCCCTCAGTCATTACATCTCACTCCCCAAAGTCACTGCATCGCACTCCCCAAATTAACTACATCCCACTCCTCTCAGTCACTACATTCCACTCCCCTCAGTCACGACATCACACTCCCCTCAGTCATTACATCCCACTCCAATCAGTCCTTACATCGCACTCCCCACAGTCATGACATCCCACTCCCCTCATTCACTGCATCCCACTCCCCTCAGACACGACATCCAACTCCCCTGATTCACTACATCCAACTCCCCTCAGGAACTACACCAACACACCTCAGTCAATACATCCCACTCCCATCAGTCAATACATCCCGCTCCCCTCAGTCACTACATCCCACTCACCTCAGTAAAGACATCCCACTCCCCTCAGTCTAAACATCACACTAACCTCAGTCAGGACTTCACACTCCTCTCAGTCACGATCAGAAACACATCTCAGTCACTACATCCCACTCCACTCACTCACTACATTCCACTCCCCTCAGACTGAACATACCACTCCCCTCAGTCACCACATCACATTCTCCTCAGGCACCACATCCAACTCCCCTCATTCACTACATTCCTCTCCTCTCAGTCACTACTTCCCACTACCTTCAGTCACTAGATCCCACTCCCCTCAGTCACTACATCCCACGCCCCTCCATCTCGACATCTCACTCCCGAAACTCAACACATCCCACTCCCCCCAGTCACAACATCCCACTTCCCTCAGTTACTACTTCCCAATACCCTCAGACACTACATCCCACTCCCCTCAGTCACTGCATCAAACGCCGCTCCGTCTCTACATCTCACTCCCCAAAGTCACCACATCCCACTCCCCTCAGTCACTACATTCAAATCCCCTCAGTGATGAAATCCCACACCCCTCAGTCACTACATTCCTAACCCCTTAGTCAGTGCATCCCACACCCCTCAGGCACTACATCCTACTCCCTTCAGTCACTACATCCCAATCCCCTCAGTCACTAAATCCCACTCCACTCAGTCACTACATCCCACTCCCCTAATTCACTACATCCCACTCCCCTCAGTCACTAAATCCTACTCACATGAGTCACTACATCCCTCACCCCTCAATCACTACATCCCACTCTCCTCAGGCACGACAACCTACTCCCCTGAGTCACGACATTCCAATCTCCTCAGTCACTACATCCCACTCCCCTCAGTCACGATATCCCACTCCACTCAGTCACTACATTCTACTCCCCTCAGTCACTACATCCCACTCGCCTCAGTCACTACATCCCACTCCCCTCAGTCACTACATCCCACTTCCCTCAGTCATTACATCTCACATCCCTCAGTCACTAAATCCCACTCACATCTGTCACTACATCACACTCCCCTCAGTCACTACATCCCACGCACCTCCATCTCTACATCTCACTCCACAAAGTCACCACATCCCACTTCCTTCAGTCACAACATAACACTCCCCTCAGTCACTACATCCCACTCCCCTCAGTCACTGCATCTCACTTCCCTCAGTCACTACATCCCACTCCCCTCAGTCACTACATTCCAATCCCCTCAGTGACGAAATCCCACACCCTTTAGTCACTACATTCCTCACCCCTCAGTCAGTACATCCCACACCCCTCAGGCACGACATCCTACTCCCTTCAGTCACTACATCCCAATCCCCTCAGTCACTAAATCCCACTCCCCTCAGTCACTAAATTCCTCTTCCCTCCGTCACTGCATCTCACTCCCCACAGTCAATACATCCCGCTCCCCTAATTCACTACATCTCAATCCCCTCAGTCACTAAATCCCACCCCATTCAGTCACTACATTCGTCACCCCTCAGTCACGACATCCCACTCTCCTCATGCACTACATCCCACTCCCCTCAGTCACAATATCCCACTCCCCTCAGTAACGACATCACACTCCTCTCAGTCACTAAATCCCACCGCCCTCAGTCACTACATCTAACTCCCCAAAGTCACTACATCGCACTCCCCAAAGTAACTACATCCCATTCCTCTCAGTCACTACATTCCACTCCCCTCAGTCACTACATCACAATCCCCTCAGTCATTACATCCCACTCCAATCAGTCCTTACATCGCACTCCCCGCAGTCATTACATCCCACTCCCCTCATTCACTGCATCACACTCCCCTCAGACACGACATCCAACTCCCCTGATTCACTACATCCCACTCCCCTCAGTCACTACATCCCACTACCCTCAGGCACTACATCCAACACGACTCTGTCAATACATCCTACTCCCCTCAGTCACTACATCCCACTCCCCTCAGTCACCACATCACATTCTCCTCAGGCACAACATCCAACTCCCCTCATTCACTACATTCCTCTCCTCTCAGTCATTACTTCCCACTACCTTCAGTCACTACATCCCACTCCCCTCAGACACTACATCCCACGCCCCTCCATCTCGACATCTCACTCCCCAAACTCACCACATCCCACTCCCCTCAGACACTACATCCCACTCCCCTCAGTCACTACATCAAACGCCGCTCCGTCTCAACATCTCACTCCCCAAAGTCACCACATCCCACTCCCCTCAGTCACTACATTCAAATCCCCTCAGTGATGAAATCCCACACCCCTCAGGCACTACATCCTACTCCCTTCAGTCACTACATCCCACTCCCTTCAGTCACTAAATCCCTCACCCCTCAGTCACTACATCCCACTCTCCTCAGGCACTACAACCTACTCCCCTGAGTCACGACATTCCAATCTCCTCAGTCACTATATCCCACTCCCCTCAGTCACGATATCCCACTCCACTCAGTCACTACATCCCACTCGCCTCATTCACTACATCCCACTCCCCTCAGTCACGACATCCCACTCCCCTCAGTCTCTGCATCCCAATCCCCTCAGTCACTACATCCCACTAACCTCAGTCACTACATCCCAGTCACCTCAGTCGCTGCATCCCACTTCCCTCAGACACTACATCCCACTCCCTCAGTCACTGCATTCCACTCCCCTCAGTCACTGCATCCAACTCACCTCACTCACTGCATCCCACTCCCCTCAGTAACTACTTCCCACTCCCGTCAGTCACATCATCCCACTCCCCTCATTCACGAAATCCAATTCCGCTCAAACGCAACATCGCACTCCCCTCAGTCACTATATCCCACTCTCCTCAGTCACTACAACCCTCTCGCTGCAGTCATCTGGGGCCTATCGCAACCAGTGGGCCCTGGAGGGGGAGTGTGGGGTGTCCAGTGATACACTCGGGCCTATCGTGACCCGTGGGCCCTGGAGAGGGAGTGTGGGGTGTCCAGTGATACACTCGGGGCCTATCGTGACCCGTGGGCCCTGCAGTGAACAGAGTTCCGATAGAGACGGACAGCAGCCTGTGAATCCGTGTCCTTTAGTATTGGTGAAAACTTCACTTTGTGTTTCAGTTCCTTTATTCATTGTTTCCCTGACAAAAAGGAGGTTCTCGAGAAACTTTGTTTTTTTCTGTTGATGACACGGGGGCTTCCCAGAGTCACCCTCCTGGGACATTTATAAACAGAAAGTTACCTGTACAATAAGCAGAGGAACAGACTGTCGGTCCCAACTCATAAACGAAGTAACTGGTGCAGTTTTTAATTTTTATCTCCCGGGTCCACCTGCAGTTATTTCCATCCCAGGTAAAACAAACTGTCCTCGTTACTTCTCCCTGTCCCACGGAGGGATGAGAACCTGAAATGAGGTTTGTAAATATTGATGAATGTGAGTGATCTGAACAGTGATGGACAGTGAGTGTAAATCTGAGATTAGAAACTCTGAAAGTACCCTTTAACCAGCCTGGGGACCCTGTGGAGCAGTGACGGACTGGGACTGCAGTCTCCAGAATCTTCCATCCACCAGAACTGAAAAAAACAATCACGAGTCAGACCCGAAACTAATGGAACTTATTAACGGAGAGAGAGACGAGAAACCGGAAAAAGTACCAGAAACCGGGGCCCATCCTTTACTCTCTGTCCCTGTTCAATATTCCCTCGACCCCGGGTATCTCCCTTTACTCTCTGTCCCTGTTCCATATTCCCTCTATCTCGGGTATCTCCCTTTACTCTCTGTCCACATTCTATATTCCCCTCTACCCCGAGTATCTCCTTTAACTCTCTATCCCTGTTCTATATTCCCTCTACCGCTGTGTATCTCCCTTTATTCCCCCTGTTTCTCTCTGTAGAATCCGTTCGTTCCCCTTTCCCTGTATCCACTCTCTGCCCCATTGCTCTGACTGATGATCCCGCTCTCCCTGCAGTTCTCAGTCCTACACTCAAACTCTGTTCTCTTTTGTACATTGACTCCTCCCTTATCAACTGGTTTATCTGAAATTTCCCCTTCACGTTACCTTTGAAATCTGTACCATCCTTGGACAAGTTTATCATCACACTCCAACTGACCGGTGCATTGAGTCTCAACACAATCCGAGCTCCTCCAGGACTGGTCCAGGACTGTGTGACCTTCACACGGGTCAGTGAGTGCGGAATCTGCGGCTGAGTGACAGAAAGATGTTTAATGTTAATATTAAGTACAGTTAATGTTACACAGTGACTCGGGGCCTACCCTGACCCGTGGGCCCTGGTGAGGGAATGTGTGTTGTCCAGTGATACACTCGGGGCCTATCGAGACCCGTGGGCCCTGGAGAGGGAATGTTGGTTGTCCATTGATGCACTCGGGGCCTATCGTAACCCGTGGGCCTTGGAGATGGAGTGTGATGTGTCCAGTGATACACTCGGGGCCTATCGGCACCCGTGGCCCCTGAAGAGGGAATGTGGGTTGTGCAGTGATACACTCGGGGCCTATCGTGACCCTTGGGCCCTGGAGAGGGAGGGTGGTGTGTCCAGTGATACACTCGGAGCCTGTTGTGTCCCCTGGGCCCTGCAGTGTACAGAGTTCCGATAGAGACGGACAGCAGCCTGTGATTCCGTGTTCTTTACTATTGGTGAAAAGTTCACTTTGTGTTTCAGTTCCTTTATTCATTGTTTCCCTGACAAAAAGGAGGCTCTCGAGTAACTTTGTTTTTTTCTGTTGATGACACGGGGGCTTCCCAGAGTCACCGTCCTGGGACATTTATAAACAGAAACGTACCTGTACAATAAGCAGAGGAACAGACTGTCGGTCCCAACTCATAAACGAAGTAACTGGTGCAGTTTTTAATTTTTATCTCCCGGGTCCACCTGCAGTTATTTCCATCCCAGGTAAAACAAACTGTCCTCGTTACTTCTCCCTGTCCCACGGTGGGATGAGAACCTGAAATGAGGTTTGTGAATATTGATGAATGTGAGCGATCTGAACAGTGATGGACAGTGAGTGTAAATCTGAGATTAGAAAGTCCGAAATTACCCTTTAACCAGCCTGGGGACCCTGTGGAGCAGTGACGGACTGGGACTGCAGTCTCCAGAATCTTCCATCCACCAGAACTGAAAATCAATCACAGAGTCAGACCCGAAACTAATGGAACTTATTAACGGAGAGAGAGACGAGAAACGGGAAAAAGTACCAGAAACCGGGGCCCATCCTTTACTCTCTGTCCCTGTTCAATATTCCCTCGACCCCGGGTATCTCCCTTCACTGTCAGTCCCTGATCTATATACCCTCTACCCCGCGTATCTCCCTTTACTCTCTGTCCCTCTTCTATATTCCCATCTACCCCGGGTATCTCCCTTTACTCACTATCCCTGTTCTGTATTCCCTCTACCCCGGGTATCTCCATTTACTCTCTATCCCTGTTCTATATTCCCTCTACCCCGGGTATCTCCCTTTACTCTCTATCCCTGTTCTATATTCCCTCCACCCCGGGTATCTCCCTTTAATCCCTATGCCTGTTCTATATTCCCTCTACCCCGGGTATCTCCCTTTATTCTCTATCCCTGTTCTATATTCCCTCTACCGCTGTGTATCTCCCTTTATTCCCCATGTTTCTCTCTGTGGAATCCTTTTGTTCCCCTTTCCCTCTATCCACTCTCTGCCCCATTGCTCTCGCTGTAGTTCTCAGTCCTACACTCACACTCTGTTCTTTTTTGTGCATGCACTCCTCCCATATCAACTGGTTTATCTGAAATTCTCCCTTCACGTTACCTTTGAAATCTGTACCATCCTTGGACAAGTTTATCATCACACTCCAACTGACCGGTGCATTGAGCCTCATCACAATCCGAGCTCCTCCAGGACTGGGCCAGGACTGTGTGACCTTCACACGGGTCAGTGAGTGCGGAGTCTGCGGCTGAGTGACAGAAAGATGTTTAATGTTAATATTAAGTACAGTTAATGTTACACAGTGACTCGGGGCCTACCCTGACCCGTGGGTCCTGGTGAGGGAATGTGTGTTGTCCCGTGATACACTCGGGGCCTATCGTGACCCGTGGGACCTTGAGAGGGAATGTGGGTTGTCCAGTGATACAGTCGGGGCCTATCGTGACCCGTGGGCCCTGGAGATGGAGTGTGGGGTGTCCAGTGATACACTCGGGGCCTATTGGCACCCGTGGCCCCTGGAGAGGGAATGTGGGTTGTGCAGTGATACACTTGGGTCCTATCGTGACCCGTGGGCCCTGGAGATGGAATGTGGGTTGTCCAGTAATACACTCGGGGCCTATCGTGACCCTTGGGCCCTGGAGAAGGAGGGTGGGGTGTCCAGTGATACACTCGGAGCCAGTTGTGTCCCCTGGGCCCTGCAGTGAACAGAGTTCCGATAGAGACGGACAGCAGCCTGTGATTCCGTGTCCTTTACTATTGGTGAAAAGTTCACTTTGTGTTTCAGTTCCTTTATTCATTGTTTCCCTGACAAAAAGGAGGAGCTCGAGCTACTTTGTTTTTTTTTCTGTTGATGGCACGGGTGCTTCCAAGATTCACCCTCCTGGGACATTTATAAACAGAAACGTACCTGTACAATAAGCAGAGGAACAGACTGTCGGTCCCAACTCATAAACGAAGTAACTGGTGCAGTTTTTAATTTTTATCTCCCGGGTCCACCTGCAGTTATTTCCATCCCAGGTAAAACAAACTGTCCTCGTTACTTCTCCCTGTCCCACGGAGGGATGAGAACCTGAAATGAGGTTTGTGAATATTGATGAATGTGAGCGATCTGAACAGTGATGGACAGTGAGTGTAAATCTGAGATTAGAAAGTCTGAAAGTACCCTTTAACCAGCCTGGGTGGTCTGTGGAGCAGTGACGGACTGGGACAGCAGTCTCCGGAATCTTCCATCCACCAGAACTGAAAATCAATCACAGAGTCAGACCCGAAACTAATGGAACTCATTAATGGAGAGAGAGATGAGAAACGGGAAAAAGTACCAGAAACCGGCGGCAATCCTTTACTCTCTGTCCCTGTTCAATATTCCCTCGACCCCGGGTATCTCCCTTTACTTTCTGTCCCTGTTGTATATTCCCTCTACCCCGGGTATCTCCCTTTACTCTCTGTCCCTGTTCTATATTCCCTCTATCCCGGGTATCTCCCTTTACTCTCTATCCCTGTTCTATATTCCCCTCTACCCCGGCTATCTACCTTTACTCTCTGTCCCAGTTCTATATCCCCTCTACCCCGGGTATCTCCCTTTACTCTCTATCCCTGTTCAAAATTCCCTCAAACCCGGGTATCTCCCTTTACTTTCTATCCCTGTTCTATATTCCCTCTACCCCGGGTATCTCCCTTTACTCTCTATCCCTGTTCTATATTCCCTCTACCCGGAATATCTCCCTTTACTCTCTATCCCTGTTCTATATTCCCTATACCCCTGTGTATCTCCCTTTACTCCCCCTGTTTCTCTCTGTAGAATCCGTTTGTTCCCCTTTCCCTGTATCCACTCTCTGCCCCATTGCTCTGACTGATGATCCCGCTCTCCCTTTAGTTGTTAGTCCTACACTCACACTCTGTTCTCATTTGTACATTGACTCCTCCCCTATCGACTGGTTTATCTGATATTTCCCCTTCACGTTACCTTTTAAATCTGTACCATCCTTGGACAAGTTTATCATCACACTCCAACTGACCGGTGCATTGAGTCTCAACACAATCCGAGCTCCCCCAGGACTGGTCCAGGACTGTGTGATCTTCGCATGGGTCAGTGAGTGCGGAGTCTGCGGCTGATTGACAGAAAGATGTTTAATATTAATATTAAGTACAGTAAATGTTACACACTTACTTGTACCCCCCGAAGCACCAATAACGCAGATTCACTCTCCGCCCGGGGTGAAAATCCCTCAAATGAAAGCTAGAAACTTTCCTCCTTCTCTAACCCAGGTTTCCATCACTCTCCCATCTCAGCCTCCCCCTCTAATTCACTGCTCAGAGACATTCCTCCCTTCTCCTGATTAACCATCAGCTCTCAGGTACCAGTAAGCATCAATAACCTCAGCTTGATTTCCTCCCAATAGAAAAGCTGCAAATTTAAAGCTGGAATCCAGCGATTCTGCAAACCAGGTTTAATTCCGCCTCCCGCAAAGTTGGGCTCTGTTTTACTTTTGTTAAAACAGACACTCGGGATTTCAGGCTCACTCTCACCCTCTCCGTCAATCTCACCCTCTCCCTCACCCGCACCCTCTCCCTCACTCTCACCCTCTCCCTCACTCCTCACAGACAGATCCCTGTTCCACATTAACTGTTACCTCCCAGCCACAGAATGCCCTGTGACCGGGTAACTAATCTGTGAGGAGGACTCAAAGAGTCTGCTAAGGGATATAGACAGATGAAGTGAGTGGGCAAGAAGGTGGTAGATGGAGTATAATGTGGGGAAATGTGAGATTATTCATTTTGTAGGAAGAATAGAAAAACAGAATATTTTTTAATTGTTGAGAAACTATCAAATGTTGGTATTCAGATAAGAACATAAGAACATAAGAAATTGGAGCAGGAGTAGGCCAATCGGCCCCTCGAGCCTGCTCCGCCATTTAATAAGATCATGGCTGATCTGATCCCAACCACAAATCTAAAGAACACAAGAAGTCGGAGCAGGACCCGGCCACATAGCCCCTGGGCCCTCTCCGCCACCCACAGGGCATTGACCGATCCGAACTCAGCTTCATGTCCAATTTCCTGCCCGCTCCCCATAACCCCTAATTCCCTTTACTTCGAGGAAACTGTCTATTTCTGTTTTAAATTTATCTAATGATGTAGCTTCCACAGCTTCCTGGGGCAGCATATTCCACAGACCTACCACCCTCTGAGTGAAGAAGTTTCTCCTCATCTCAGTTTTGAAAGAGCAGCCCCTTATTCTAAGATTATGCCCCCTAGTTCTAGTTTCACCCATCTTTGGGAACATCCTTACTGCATCCACCCGATCAAGACCCTTCACAATCTTATATGTTTCAATAAGATCGCCTCTCATTCTTCTGAACTCCAATGAGTAGAGTCCCAATCTACTCAACCTCTCCTCATATGTGCGCCCCCTCATCCCAATAAGGGCTTATCTGGGATTTGAACTCGGAACCTCTCACACATTCATAGTAACAAACCCGAAGCAAGAATCATACCCCTAGACCAACGAGCCCACTACTTGGGTGTTCTGGTACAAGAAATTCAGAAAGTTAGTATCCAGGTACAGCAAGCAATTAGGAAGGCAAATTAGGAGGGATTCAAATTCCTGGGACATTGGAACCGGTTCTAGGGGAGGTGGGACCAGTACAAATTGGACGGTCTGCATCTGGACAGGACTGGAACCAATGTCCTAGGGGGAGTGTTTGCTAGTGCTGTTGGGGAGGGTTTAAACGAAAGTGGCAGGGGGATGGGAATCGATGCAGGAACTCAGTGGGAAGTAAAGTGGTGACAGAAACAAAAGGCAGTAAGGGAGAGTGTACAAAACATGACCAGACAAATGGTCTGAGAAAGCACGGCAAAGATCAAGGGAAGTCTAGATTAAACTGCATTTATTTCAAGGCAAGAAGTCTGATGGGCAAGGCAGATGTACTCAGGGCATGGATGGGTACATGGGACTGGGATGTTATAGCTATTACTGAAACATGGCTAAGGGAGGGGCAGGACTGGCAGCTAAATATTCCAGGGTACAGATGCTATAGGAAAGATAGAGCAGGAGGTAAGAAAGGAGGGGGAGTTGCGTTCTTGATTAGGGAGAACATCACGGCAGTAGTGAGAGAGGATATATCCGAGGGTTCGCCCACGGAGTCGATATGGGTAGAAATGAAAAATAAGAAGGGAGAGATCACGTTGATAGGATTGTACAACAGACCCCCAAATAGTCAACGGGAAATTGAGGAGCAAATATGTAAGGAGATTACAGACAGCTGCAAGAAAAATAGGGTGGTAATAGTAGGGGACTTTAACTTTCCCAACATTGACTGGGACAGCCATAGCATTAGGGGCTTGGATGGAGAGAAATTTGTTGAGTGTATTCAGGAGGAATTTCTCATTCAGTATGTCGATGGCCCGACTAGAGAGGGGGCAAAACTTGACCTCCTCTTGGGAAGTAAGGAAGGGCAGGTGACAGAAGTGTTAGTGAGGGATCACTTTGGGACCAGTGATCATAATTCCATTAGTTTTAAGATAGCAATGGAGAAGGATAGGTCTGGCCCAAAAGTTAAAATTCTAAATTGGGGAAAGGCCAATTTTGATGGTATGAGACAGGAACTTTCAGAAGTTGATTGGGAGAGTCTGTTGGCAGTCAAAGGGACGTCTGGTAAGTGGGAGTCCTTCAAAAATGTGTTAACCAGGGTTCAGGGTAAGCACATTCCTTATAAAGTAAAGGGCAAGGCTGGGAGAAGCAGGGAACATAAGAACATAAGAAATTGGAGCAGGAGTAGGCCAATCGGCCCCTCGAGCCTGCTCCGCCATTCAATAAGATCATGGCTGATCTGATCCCAACCACAAATCTAAAGAACACAAGAAGTCGGAGCAGGACCCGGCCACATAGCCCCTGGGCCCTCTCCGCCACCCACAGGGCATTGACCGATCCGAACTCAGCTTCATGTCCAATTTCCTGCCCGCTCCCCATAACCCCTAATTCCCTTTACTTCTAGGAAACTGTCTATTCCTGTTTTAAATTTATCTAATGATGTAGCTTCCACAGCTTCCTGGGGCAGCAAATTCCACAGACCGACCACCCTCTGAGTGAAGAAGTTTCTCCTCATCTCAGTTTTGAAAGAGCAGCCCCTTATTCTAAGATTATGCCCCCTAGTTCTAGTTTCACCCATCTTTGGGAACATCCTTACTGCATCCACCCGATCAAGACCCTTCACAATCTTATATGTTTCAATAAGATCGCCTCTCATTCTTCTGAACTCCAATGAGTAGAGTCCCAATCTACTCAACCTCTCCTCATATGTCCGCCCCCTCATCCCCGGGATTAACCGAGTGAACCTTCTTTGTACTGCCTCGAGAGCAAGTATGTCTTTTCTTAAGTATGGAGACCAAAACTGTATGCAGTATTCCAGGTGCGGTCTCACCAATACCTTATATAACTGCAGCAATACCTCCTTGTTTTTATATTCTATCCCCCTAGCAATAAAAGCCAACATTCCGTTGGCTTTCTTGATCACCTGCTGCACCTGCATACCAACTTTTTGATTTTCTTGCACTAGGACCCCCAGATCCCTTTGTACTGCAGTACTTTCCAGTCTCTCGGCATTAAGAAAATAACTTGCTCTCTGATTTTTCCTGCCAAAGTGCATAACCTCACATTTTCCAATATTATATTGCATCTGCCAAATCTCCGCCCACTCACCCAGCCTGTCTATATCCCCTTGCAGGTTTTTTATGTCCTCCTCACTCTCTACTTTCCCTCCCATCTTTGTATCATCTGCAAATTTTGATATGTTGCACTCGGTCCCCTCCTCCAAATCGTTAATATAGATTGTAAAGAGTTGGGGACCCAGCACCGACCCCTGTGGAACACCACTGGTTACTGGTTGCCAGTCCGAAAATGAACCATTTATCCCAACTCTCTGCTTCCTGTTCGATAACCAATCCTCCACCCATGCCAGAATATTACCCCCAATCCCGTGATTTTTTATCTTAAGTAATAATCTTTTATGTGGCACCTTGTCGAATGCCTTCTGGAAGTCTAAATACACTACGTCCACTGGTTCCCCTTTATCCACCCTATACGTTATATCCTCGAAGAACTCAAGCAAATTTGTCAGACATGACTTCCCCTTCATAAAGCCATGCTGACTTTGTCCTATTAAATTATGCTTATCTAAATGTTCCGTTACTGTCTCCTTAATAATAGACTCCAAAATTTTACCCACCACAGATGTTAAGCTAACTGGCCTATAATTTCCAGCCTTCTGCCTACTACCCTTTTTAAATAACGGTGTTACATTAGCAGTTTTCCAATCTGCCGGGACCTCTCCTGAGTCCAGGGAATTTTGGAAAACTATCACCAAAGCATCCACAATCCCAACTGCCACTTCCCTCAAGACCCTAGGATGGAAGCCATCAGGTCCAGGGGATTTATCCGCCTTGAGTCCCATTATTTTACTGAGTACCATCTCCTGAGTGATTTTAATCGTATTTAGCTCCTCCCCCCCGAGAGTCCCCTGTTTGTCCAGTGTTGGGATATTCTTAGTGTCCTCTACTGTAAAGACTGAAACAAAATATTTGTTCAGCATTTTTGCCATCTCCATGTTTCCCACCATTAATTTCCCGGTCTCATCCTCTAAGGGACCTATGTTTGCCTTAGCCACCCTTTTTCTTTTTATATAACTATAGAAACTCTTGCTATCTGTTTTTATATTTTTTGCTAATTTATTTTCATAATCTAACTTCCCTTTCTTAATCAATCCTTCAGTTACTTTTTGCTGTCTTTTGAAGAATTCCCAATCTTCTATCCTCCCACTAAGTTTGGCTATCTTATATGTTCTTGTTTTTAGTCGGATACTTGGATGACTGGGGAGATTGAGGCCCTAGTCAGAAAGAAGAAGGAGGCATATGACATGAATAGGCAGCTGGGATCAAGTGGATCCCTTGAAGAGTATAGAGATTGCCGGAGTAGGGTTAAGAGAGAAATCAGCTGGGCAAAAAGGGGACAAGAGATTGCTTTGGCAGATAAGGCAAAGGTGAATCCAAAGAGCATCTACAAATACATAAAGGGCAAAAGAGTAACTAGGGAGAAAGTAGGGCCTCTGAAGGATCAACAAGGTTATCTACGTGCGGAACCACAAGAGATGGGTGAGATCCTAAATGAATATTTCACATCGGTATTTACGGTTGAGAAAGGCATGGATGTTAGGGAACTTGGGGAATTAAATAGTGATGTCTTGAGGAGTGTACATATTACAGAGAGGGAGGTGCTGGAAGTCTTAACGCGCATCAAGGTAGATAAATCTCCGGGACCTGATGAAATGTATCCCAGGACGTTATGGGAGGTTAGGGAGGAAATTGCGGGTCCCCTAGCAGAGATATTTGAATCATCCACCGCGACAGGTGAGGTGCCTGAAGATTGGAGGGTAGCAAATGTTGTGCCTTTGTTTAAGAAGGGCGGCAGGGAAAAGCCTGGCAACTACAGACCGGTGAGCCTGACATCTGTCGTGGGTAAGTTGTTAGAGGGTATTCTGAGAGACAGGATCTACGGGCATTTGGAGAGGCAGGGACTGATTAGGAACAGTCAGCATGGTTTTGTGAGAGGAAAATCATGTCTCACGAATTTGATTGAGTTTTTTGAAGGGGTAACCAAGAAGATAGATCAGGGCTGTGCAGTAGACGTGTTCTACATGGACTTTAGCAAAGCCTTTGACAAGTTACCGCATGGTCGGTTGTTACATAAGGTTAATTCTCACGGGATCCAAGGTCAGGTAGCCAATTGGATACAACATTGGCTTGACGACAGAAGACAGAGGGAGGGTGTGGAGGGTTGTTTTTCAAACTGGAGGCCTGTGACCAGCGTTGTGCCTCAGGGATCGGTGCTGGGTCCGCTGTTATTTGTTATTTATATTAATGATTTGGATGAGAATTTAGGAGGCATGGTTAGTAAGTTTGCAGATGACACCAAGATTGGTGGCATCGTGGACAGTGAAGAAGGTTATCTAGGATTGCAACGGGATCTTGATAAATTGGGCCAGTGGGCCGATGAATGGCAGATGGAGATTAATTTAGATAAATGTGAGCAGATGCATTTTGGTAGATCGAATCGGGCCAGGACCTACTCCGTTAATGGTAGGGCGTTGGGGAGAGTTATAGAACAAAGAGATCTAGGAGTACAGGTTCATAGCTCATTGAAAGTGGAGGCACAGGTGGATAGGGTGGTGAAGAAGGCATTCAGCTTGCTTGGTTTCATTGGTCAGAACATTGAATACAGGAGTTGGGATGTCTTGTTGAAGTTGTACAAGACATTAGTTAGGCCACACTTGGAATACTGTGTACAGTTCTGGTCACCCTATTATAGAAAGGATATTATTAAACTAGAAAGAGTGCAGAAAAGATTTACTAGGATGCTGCCGGGACTTGATGGTTTGACTTATAGGGAGAGGTTAGATAGACTGGGACTTTTTTCACTGGAGAGTAGGAGGTTAAGGGGTGATCTTATAGAAGTCTATAAAATAATGAGGGGCATAGATAAGGTCGATAGTCAAAATCTTTTCCCAAAGGTAGGGGAGTCTATAACGAGGGGACATAGGTTTAAGGTGAGAGGGGAGAGATACAAAAGGGTCCAGAGGTGCAATTTTTTCACTCAAAGGGTGGTGAGTGTCTGGAACGAGCTGCCAGAGGCAGTAGTAGAGGCGGGTACAATTTTGTCTTTTAAAAAGCATTTGGACAGTTACATGGGTAAGATGGGTATGGAGGGATATGGGCCAAGTGCAGGCAATTGGGACTAGCTTAGTGGTATATACTGGGCGACATGGACATGTTGGGCCGAAGGGCCTGTTTCCATGTTGTAAACTTCTATGACTTCTATGACTTCAAATGGCATGTTGGCCTTTATTGCAACGGGGATGGAGTACAAGTGTAAGGCAGTCTTACTACAATTGTACATGGCTTCTTGAGACCTCACCTGGAGTACAGTGTACAGGTTTGGTCTCCTCATCTAAGATGGTGAAGGACACTCGATGGTCAATGAGAGATATCATGGGGTACCTCAGTCCCCAGGTGGACACTGAGTGTCGATGGTGAGGCACACTCGATGGTCAGTGAGAGATATCATGGGGTATCTCAGTCCCCAGATGGAAACTGGGTGTAGATGGTGAGGGACACTCGATGGTGAGTGAGAGATATCATGCGGTATCGCAGTCCCCAGATGGACACTGGGTGTAGATGGTGACGGACACTCGATGGTCAGTGAGAGATATCATGGGGTATCTCAGTCCCCAGATGGACACAGGGTGTAGATGGTGAGGGACATTCGATAATCAGTGAGAGATATCATGGGGTATCTCAGTCCCCTGGTGAACAGTGAATATTGACGTTGAGCGACATTCGATGGTCAGTGAGAGATATCATGGGTATCTCAGTCCGCAGGTGAATACTAAGTGTAGATGGTGAGGGACACTCGATGGTCAATGAGAGATATCAAGGGGTATCTCAGTCCCCAGGTTAACACTGAGTGTAGATGGTGAGGGACACTCGATGGTCAGTGAGAGATATCATGCGGTATCGCAGTCCCCAGGTGAACCCAGAGTGTGGATGGTGAGGAACACTCGATGGTCAGTGAGAGATATCATGGGGTATCTCAGTCCCCAGATGAACACTGAGTGTAGATGGAGAGGGACACTCGATGGTCAATAAAATATATCATGGGGTATCTCAGTCCCCAGGTGAACACTGAGTGGAGATGGTGAGGGACACTCGATGGTCAGTGAGTGATTTCATGCGGTATCTCAGTCCCCTGGTGAACACTGAGTGTAGTTGGAGAGGGACGCTCGATGGTCAATAAAATATATCATGGGGTATCTCAGTCCCCAGGTGAACCCTGAGTGGAGATGGTGAGGGACACTCGATGGTCAGTGAGAGATTTCATTGGGTATCTCAGTCCCCAGGTGAACACTGTGTGTAGATGGTGAGGGACACTCGATGGTCAGTGAAAGATACCATGGGGAATCTCAGTTCCCATGTGAAAATAACAAATAAACGACGATGGGAAATATAAACAAAGATATTAATGTAAACGATAATTTAAATTTATAAATATGTAAAGATAGTAATTCAATTTAAAACCAAATACATTGAGCTAAATATTGGAGAGAAATGTGTAACTATAACTATAGTATTTACAGTATTATCAGTCTATTTGTCTAAATAAAGTACAAGGATTTCAGGACATCTTAAAAATAGAAAACTTTCTCAATTCTCTTCAGATGAAATCCAGAGTCCAAGAAAGAGGAGAATAAATCATAGAAATCAATAATGTAAACATTTAATACCGATGACAAAGGCACACATTTTAAATCAAACTCGTCATTAAAAGTATATAGATTAGAAATTGAGGAATTTCAATATAAACTCCATGTTTGAACCTCTCCAATCAGTTTTCCGCCCCTGACACGACCCTGAAACGGCCCCAATCAAAGTCCCAAATAACATCCTGTGTGACTGTGACCGTGGTGAACTCTCCCTCCTCCTCCTTCTCCACCTGTCTGCAGCCTTTCACATGGTTGACCACACCGTCCCTCAGTCCAGTCTCGACTATTCCAATGCTCTCCTGGCCGGCCTCCCGTCTTCCATCCTCCATAAACTTGATCTCATCCAAAACTCTGCTGCCCGTATCCTAACTCGCACCAAGTCCAGTTCACCCATCACCCACTGTGCTCGCTGACCTCCACTGGTTCCCAGTCCGCAAACGCCTCTGATGTACAATTTTCATCCTGCTGTTTCAATCCTTTCATGTCCTCACCCCTCCCTATCATTAAACCTCCTCCAGCACCACAATCCAACTCTCTCTGTTCTGCTGACTCCAGCCTCTTGTATATCACCCCCCACTCCACCGGCTCCCTTCGCCCCACCATTGGCGGCCATGCCTTTAACCACCAAGAACTCAAGTTCTGGAACTCCTTCCCTGAGCCTCTCCCCCTCTCCACCTCCCTCTCCTCCTTTCAAACTCTCCTTAAAACACAGTCTTGGACCAAACTTTTGTTCACCCCTCCAAACTTCTCCTTCTCTGTCACGTCATCCATTTCTTTGATCAGATCTCTGTGACGCACCTTGGGAAGTTTTTTCTCCGTGAGGAGGTTAAATAAACACAACTTGTCCTTGTTGTACAAAGAGTGAACTTTGTCTATCATGAAAATTACTCACTCAGGTAACCCAGAATCAACAACAGAGTCCTCATCTCACTGGCTGATATTCTGGAAAGAAAAACACGGAATTACTATTCGAGAGCGTTAAAGGGATAGGGGATCAGAGGGAACTTTAAATAGGGTTTGGGACTTGGAATCAGTCGGTATATCTATCTATAGTTGGTGAGATCTACTTCTCTCCCTCACTGGGACCCGACAGACAGAGGTGAGATCTACTTCTCTCCCTCACTGGGACCCTACAGACAGAGGTGAGATCTACCTCTCTCCCTCACTGGGACCCTACGCACAGAGGTGAGCTCCACCTCCTTCCTTGTCCTCGATAAACACCAATTCCTTGACTCCAATCTTTCCCTGTTTCTTTCTTCAATCTCCAAATCCACAATGATTAATCCACATGTGGTCCTGACCTGCCGTCTCTCTCCTCCATGTCCCTCTCTAGTCTTCCTTTATCGACCCCCTTCTGATATTCACACACAGATCATTACTGAACACTGTATTGGGACATGACAAGCTGCACACCCCTGACTCAATATTTAGTAAGTGACAAACTTCTGATCATGTTCTAAAAGTCCATTCATACCCGAGTGCTCACCAGAATGTCCGAAGTAGGTGTCGCTGTGTGAGATGGAGTGAGTTCAGTTCACCTGCACCCTCCTCAGTCTCAGGTACGACCTGCTGTGAACGGTGTCGGACTTCGTGACAGCTCATCCACTGCCACCTATCACATCGGAGTCATGTGTGACTGAGGCCAGTGCTGGTTGGCTGAAACATTATTGTTTATTGAAGTTATATATAATATGGCAGAATCCATGCAAATTATAGTCTTTCAGTGAAAATGCCTGAGATAAACAAACAATTAAATATCTCTCCTAGGCCCGTAGTGACCAGCTGGGCTTTGGGGCTGAAAAATAATT
Source organism: Heptranchias perlo (assembly GCF_035084215.1). NCBI lineage: Eukaryota > Metazoa > Chordata > Chondrichthyes > Hexanchiformes > Hexanchidae > Heptranchias > Heptranchias perlo. The sequence goes on along the minus strand of NW_027139940.1, from coordinate 336,004 downwards.
TGTCTTCAGCTGCCCAGCATCAAGGGTGGAGGGAGATTGGACCTGGGGGGAGGGTCTGAGCAAGTTATGGTCAGTAATGGGTCAATGTTGGGGAATGGGCTCTGTATATTGGAGTATTAATGGTACTGAGTGTTAGAGAGAGAATATTGACAGGATAAATGCCTCCCATATCAGTAATTGGTCAGTATTGGGGAATGGGCTCTGTATATTGGAGCATTCATGGCTACTGAGTGTTAGAGAGAGAATATTGACAGGATAAATCTCTCCCATAACAGTAATGGGTTAGTATTGGGAATGGGCTGTGTATATTGGAGTGTTAATGGCACTGAGTGTTAGGGAGAGAAAATTCACAGAATAAATCCCTCCCATATCAGTAATGGGTCAGTATTGGGGAATGGGCTGTGTATATTGGAGTGTTAATGTTACTGACTGTTAGAGAGAGAAAATTTACAGGATAAATCCCTCTCAAATCAGTAATGGGTCAGTATTGGGGAATGGGTTGTGTATATTGGAGTTTTAGTGGTGCTGAGTGTTAGAGGGAGAATATTCACAGAATAAATCCCTCCCATATCAGTAATGGGTCAGTATAGTGGTGATGTCTCGGTGGGTTTGTTGGGACAGAGAAAAGGGCAGAATGATCGAGGGAGGCAAACGGGAGGACGTCCATCTTTGTTCTCTTCAGCACATCGGATGTGGGACAATGTCGGCCTGTAAAAAGTGGATCTTGTTGTGTTTGTCAGAGGATGGTCACAGAATGAGAACAAGAGACTCTTCATATCAGAGGCACAGATAAGATCTCCCAAAGGCCACAGATGCACATTTCGCAACACATGCAAACAAGATTGAGGAGAGAGAGAGAGAGAGAGCGAGCTGGGAGAGTGTTTGAGTAACCAGGACACGGGACGTTGTGAGGCACCTGTCCAGATGTCAATGTCCCAGACACTGACTGCTGCTCACCCACTAACAGTGGGACAGTAAAGGGACTGCGATCATCTCTGTATTTAAATTTAAAGTCAAGTATCACCGATGGTGTGTTTATTGAAGGATTAGTGCAATCTGTAAACCTGAGGGAGTTACTGATAGACCATTGCCCCATTACTGACAGGCTATTGATATGGGCGGGATTTCCCTCTGATGTGGGTGGGATTTCTCTCTGATGTGGGTGGGATTTCTCTCTGATTTGAGTGGGATTTCTCTTGTATATGGGTGGGATTTCTCTCTGAAATGGGTGGGATTTCTCTCTGATATGGGTGGGATTTCTCTTGTATATGGGTGGGATTTCTCTTGTATATGGGTGGGATTTCTCTCTGAAATGGGTGGGATTTCTCTTGTATATGGGTGGGATTTCTCTCTGAAATGGGTGGGATTTCTCTCTGATATGGGTGGGATTTCTCTCTGAAATGGGTGGGATTTCTCTTGTATATGGGTGGGATTTCTCTCTGAAATGGGTGGGATTTCTCTCTGATATGGGTGGGATTTCTCTCTGAAATGGGTGGGATTTCTCTCTGATATGGGTGGGATTTCTCTCTGATATGGATGGGATTTCTCTTGTATATGGGTGGGATTTCTCTCTGAAATGGGTGGGATTTCTCTCTGAAATGGGTGGGATTTCTCTCTGATATGGGTGGGATTTCTCTCTGAAATGGGTGGGATTTCTCTCTGACGTGGGTGGGATTTCTCTCTGAAATGGGTGGGATTTCTCTCTGATATGGGAGGGATTTCTCTCTGATATGGGTGGGATTTCTCTCTGACGTGGGTGGGATTTCTCTCTGAAATGGGTGGGATTTCTCTCTGACGTGGGTGGGATTTCTCTCTGAAATGGGTGGGATTTCTCTCTGATATGGGAGGGATTTCTCTCTGATATGGGAGGGATTTCTCTCTGATATGGGTGGGATTTCTCTTTGATATGGGAGGGATTTCTCGCTGATATGGGTGGAATTTCTCTCTGCCTACAATCCCCTGTCAGACAGTCAGTGCACTGGGGATTGAAATAATTCTAAATTGAAGGAGTGGGGTGAAAGTGCGGGGAGTCCAGCCCAAGTATTGCCTTACAGGTCAATAGCGGATATATTTATTCATTCTCGGGATGTGGGCGTCGCTGGCAAGGCCGCCATTTATTGCCCGTCCCTAGTTGCCCTGAGAAGGTGATGATGGGCCCTCGTCTTGATCCGCTGGTGGCGGATTGAGACAACTGAGTTGCCACTTCATAGGGCAGTTAAGAGGTGGCCATGTTGGTGTGGGATTGGAGTCACATATAGGCCCAGACCGGGTAAGGACGGCAGGTTTCATTCCAGAAAATTACATTAAAGGGAATTGAGTGTTAGGAAGAGAATATTCCCAGGATAAATCTCTCCCATATAAGGAATACGATGAGGGATTTCAGTTATGTGAAGAGATGGGAGACGCTGGGATTGTTCTCCTCAGAGCAGAGAAGGTTAAGGGGAGACCTGATCGAGGTGTTCAAAATCATGAGGGGGTTTGGACAGAGCAAATAGGGAGAAACCGTTTCCACTGGCAAGTGGGTCGGTACCCAGAGGTCATCGAATTAAAATAATCGGCAAAAGATCGAGAGGGGAAATGAGGAGAAATGTTTTCAAACCGGGAGTTGTCATGATCTGGAACGCACTCCCTGAAAGCGGGGGTTGGAAGCAGGTTCCATCGGGACCGTCAAAAGGCAATTGGACATGAACTTGAAGGGGACTAATCTGCGGAGTTATGGGGTAAAAGCTGGGGTGTGCGACTAAATTGGACAGCTCTTTCAAAGAGCCAGCACAGGCACGACGGGCCGAACAGCCTCCTTGTGCCCTGTAAGATTCTATGATTCATTGTCGGTATTGGGGCAATGGTCTATCAGTAACTCCCTCAGGTGTACAGATTACACGAATCCTTCGATAAACACACCTCGGTGATGCTTGACTTTAAATTTAAATCCAGGGACCATCTCAGTCCCTTTACTGTCCCAATGTTAGTGGGTGAGCAGCAGTCAGTGTCTGGGACATTGACATCTGGTCAGTGGCCTCACAATGTCCCGTGTCCTGGTTACTCAAACACTCTCCCAGCTCTCTCTCTCTCTCTCTCCTCACTCTTGTTTGCATGTGTTACTAAATGTGCATCTGTGGCATTTGGGAGATCTTATCTGTGCCTCTGATATGAAGAGTCTCTTGTTCTCATTCTGTGACCATCCTCTGAGAAACACGATATCAGGAATGGGTCAGAATTGGGGAATGGGCTGTGTGTTGATTGGAATTTTATCGGGAATTGAGTGCTGGAGGCAGAATATTTGCTGGATAAATCCCTCCCACAATTGGTAAAGGGCTGCGTGTAATGGAACTTGATATCCTAACAGGAGGAGGCCATTCAGCCCCTCGAACGTGCTCTGCCATTCAATTAGATCATGTCTGATCTGCAGCTTAACTCCATCCACCCACTTTGGTTCCACATCCCTTAATCCCCTCACCCATCAAAAATAGATCAATCCCAGTTTTGACATTTTCAATTGGCCCCCAGACTCTACAGCTTGTTGGGGGAGGGATTTCCAGATTCCCACTCCCCTTTGTGTGGAGAAATGCTTCCTGACATCACCCCTGAACGGCCGAGCTCTATTTTTAAGGTTCTGCCCCCCCCCCAGTCTTGTTCTGGTCTCCCCCTCCCCACCAGAGGAAATAGTTTCTCTCTATCTACCCCATCAAATCCTTTAATTATCTTCAACCCCTCGATTAGATCACCCCTTAATCTTCTGTACTCGAGGGAATACAAGCCTAGTCTGTGCAACGTGTCCTCGTAATTTAACCCTTTTAGCCCCGGTATTATTCTGGTGAATCTGGGCTGCACCCCCTCCAAGGCCAATAGATCCTTCCTGAGGTGCGGTGCCCAGAACTGAACCCAGTTCTCCAGATGTGGTCTGACCAGAGCCTCATATAACTGGAGCATAACTTCCTCCCCATTTAGAGCCCCCTTTAGATAAAGGCCAACATTCCATCAGCCTTATAAAGTATTTTCTGTGCCTGCCCATTCGTTTTTAGTGATTTCTGTACGTGGGCCCCGAAATCTTTCTGCTCTCTCTCGAGGGTACAATTCGAAAAGGGGTAGAGGAACAATGAGATCTGGGGGTATATGTGCACAAATCGTTGAAGGTGGCAGGGCAGGTTGAGAAATTGGTTAAAAAAAGCATTCGGGTTCCTGGGTTTTATAAATAGAGGCATAGAGTACAAAAGAAAGGAAGTCATGATGAACATTTATAAAACACTGGTTCAACCACAACTGGAGTATTGTGTCCAGTTCTGGGCACCGCACTTTAGGAAATATGTGAAGGCCTTAGAGAGGGTGCAGAAGAGATTTACTAGAATGATTCCAGGGATGAGGGTCTTTAGTTACGTGGATATACTGGAGAAGCTGGGGTTGTTCTCCTTGGAACAGAGACGATTGCGAGGAGATTTGATAGAGGTGTTCAAAATCATGAAGGGTCTAGGCAGAGTAGATAGAGAGAAACTGTTCCCATTGGCAGAAGGGTCAAGAACCATAGGACGTAGATTTAAGGTGAGAAACCACCCAGCCTGACCCTACTTTCCAGCACTCGGTCCGTAGCCCTGGAGGTTACGGCACTTCAGGTGCACATCCAGGTACTTTTTAAATGAGTTGAGGGTTTCTGCCTCTCCCACCCTCTCAGGCAGTGAGTTCCAGGCCCCCAACATCCTCTGGGTGAAATAATTCTAAATTGAAGGAGTGGGGTGAAAGTATGGAAAGTCCAGCCCAAGGATTGCCATACAGGTTAATAGCGGATATATTTATTCATTCCCGGGATGTGGGCGTTGCTGGAAAGGCCGCCATTTATTGGCCGTCCCTCGTTGCCCTGAGAAGGTGGTGATGGGCCCTCCTCTTGAACCGCTGGTGGCGGATTGAGACAACTGAGTGGCCACTTTCTCAGGCAGTTATGAGGCGGTCATGTTGGTGTGGGACTGGAGTCACATATAGGCCCAGACCGGGTAATGACGACAGGTTTCATTCCATAAAATGACATTAAAGGGAATTGAGTGTTAGGAAGAGAATATTCCCAGGATAAATCTCTCCCATATCAGGAATACGATGAGGGATTTCAGTTATGTGGAGAGATGGGAGACGCTGGGATTGTTCTCCTCAGAGCAGAGAAGGTTAAGGGGAGACCTGATCGAAGTGTTCAAAATCATGAGGGGGTTTGGACAGAGCAAATAGAGAGAAACTGTTTCCTCTGGCAAGTGGGTCGTTAACCAGAGGTCATCGATTTAAAATAATCGGCAAAAAATCGAGAGGGGAAATGAGGAGAAATGTTTTCAAACCGGGAGTTGTCATTATCTGGAACGCACTCCCTGAAAGCGGGGGGTGGAAGCAGGTTCCATCGGGACCGTCAAAAGACAATTGGACATGGACTTGAAGGGGGCTAATTTGTAGGGTTATGGGGTAAAAGCTGGGGTGTGCGACTAAATTGGACATATCTTTCAAAGAGCCAGCACAGGCACGACGGGCCGAACAGCCTCCTTCTGCCCTGTAAGATTCTATGATTCTGTGTCGGTATTGGAGCAATGGTCTTTCAGTAACTCCCTCAGGTGTACAGATTACACGAATCCTTCGATAGACTAACCCTCGGTGATGCTTGACTTTAAATTTATATCCAGGGACCATCGCTGTCCCTTTACTGTCCCAATGTTAGTGGGTGAGCAGCAGTCAGTGTCTGGGACATTGACATCTGGTCAGTGGCCTCACAGTGTCCCGTGTCCTGGTTACACAAACACTCTCCCAGCTCTCTCTCTCTCTCTCTCTCCTCACTCTTGTTTGCATGTGTTGCTAAATGTGTATCTGTGGCCTTTGGGAGATCTTATCGGTGCCTCTGATATGAAGAGTCTATTGTTCTCATTCTGTGACCATCCTCTGAGAAACACGATATCAGGAATCGGTCAGAATTGGGGAATGGGTGGTGAGCCCTCGTCTTGAACGTGAGAGGGCAATTAAAAGTCAACGTTGGTGTGGGACTGGAGTCACTTATAGGCTCAGACCGAGTAAGGACGGCAGGTTTCCTTCCCGAAAGGACATCAGTGAACCAGTTGGGTTTTTACAATCCGACAGTTTCACGGTCACTGTTTCTGAGACCAGCTCTGTATTTTCAACTAGTTTATAAACTGAATTCAATTTTTCAAACGGACATAGTGGGATTTGAACTCTCGTTTTACTGGATGAATGGTCCAGGCCTCTGGATCAATAGTCCAGAGACATAACCATGGTGCTACCGTACCCTCAGGAACCTCATCTTTCTGCAGCACTTACACTGTGTCTTACACTGTGTGTGAAAATGGACGCCTGACTTTCCATCTCACTCCCAACTGCCCCTTGTCCAAGGCCTGGTCCCTGATGGTTTCATCGATCTCTGTTATCACCAATTTGCTGATTCCCTGAATCCCCGTGAGTTAACGCCAGGATACAAAGAAGTTGCTCGATCCCAAACTGGACCCATTGTCACTTCTGAGGCTCCCTGATATTCTGATTCCCTGCGACCAACAGATTCGAATGTTGCACCGTGTGTCGGGGATCGGACAATGTCGGCCTTTAAAATGTGGGAGCTTGTTGTGTTTGTCAGAGGATGGTCACAGAATGAGAACAAGAGACTCTTCATATCAGAGGCACAGATAAGATCTCCCAAAGGCCACAGATGCACATTTCGCAACACATGCAAACAAGAGTGAGGAGAGAGAGAGAGAGCTGGGAGAGTGTTTGAGTAACCAGGACACGGGACGTTGTGAGGCACCTGTCCACATGTCAATGTCCCAGACACTGACTGCTGCTCACCCACTAACATTGGGACAGTAAAGGGACTGCGATCATCTCTGTATTTAAATTTAAAATCAAGTATCACCGAAGGTGTGTTTATCGAAGGATTCGTGTAATCTGTACACCTGAGGGGGTTACTGATAGACGATTGCCCAGTACTGACAGGTTACAGATATGGGTGGGATTTCTCTCTGACATGGGTGGGATTTCTCCCTGATATGGGTGGGATTTCTGTCAGGTTGCTCATATGTGAGGGACTCAACCCACCCATATCAGAGACAATTCCAAAGCATATCAGAGACAAATCGCACCCATATTAGAGAAAAATCTCACCCATATCAAAGAGAATTCACAACAAATTTCAGAGACAAATCCCACTGATATCATGGAGAAATCCCACCCGTTTCAGTGAAAAATCTCACCCATATTAAAGACAAATCTTACATATATCAGAGACAAATCCCACTCATATCAGGGAGAAATTCCAACCATATCTGAGTCAAATTCCCCTCATACCAGAGAGAAATCCCACCCATACCAGAGAGAAATCCCAACCATATCAGAGAGAAATCCCACCCATATCAGAGAGAAATCCCACCCATATCAGAGAGAAATCCCACAACAAGCTCCCACTTTTTTCAGGCCGACATTGTCCCACTTCCGATGTGCTTAAGAGAACAAAGATGCACGTCCTCCCATTTGCCTCCCAGGATCATTCTGATTCTGCCCATTTCACAGTCCCAACAATCCCTCTCGGCATCACCTCAATACTGACCCATTACTGATATGGGAGGGATTTATCCTGTGAATGTTGTCTCTGCAACACTCAGTGCCATTAACAGTTCAATATACACAGCCCGTTCCCCAATACTGACCCATTACTGACCGTAACTTGCTCAGACCCTCCCCCTAGTTCCAATCTCCCCGCACCCAGGAGTGATATTTACTTGTATGTTTATCTCAGGTCCATTTCACTCAAAGTCTTTAATTTGCATAGATTCTGTCATATTATAGATCATCATTAATAGATAATGTTTTAGCCAACCAGCACTGGCCTCAGTCACACATGACTCCGATGTGATAGGTGGCAGTGGATGAGCTGACACCAAGTCCGACACTGTTCACAGCAGGTCGTACCTGAGACTGAGGAGGGTGCAGGTGAACTGAACTCACTCCTTCGGATACTCTGGTGAGCACTCGGGTATGAATGGACATTTAGAACATGATCAGAAGTTTGTGACTTACTACGTATGGAGTCAGGGGTGTGCAGCTTGTCCTGTCCCAATACAGGTCTCAGCAATGACCTGTGTGTGAATATTAGAAGGGGGTCTATGAAGGGAGACTAGAGAGGGACCTGGAGGAGAGAGACGGCAGGTCAGGACAAAATGTGGTTTAATCATTGTGGATTTGGAGATTGAAGAGAGAAACAGGGAAAGATTGGAGTCAAGGAATTGGCGTTTATCGAGGACATGGAAGGAGGTGGAGCTCACCTCTGTCTGTAGCGTCCCAGTGAGGAAGAGAGGTAGATCTCACCTCTGTCTGCAGGGTCCCAGAGAGGGAGAGAAGTAGATCTCACCTCTGTCTGTAGGGTCCGAATAAGGGAGAGAGGTAGATCTCACCTCTGTCTGTAAGGTCCCAGTGAGGGAGAGAGGTAGATCTCTCCTCTGTCTGTAAAGTCCCAGTGAGGGAGAGAGGTAGATCTCACCCACTATAGATAGATATACCAACTGATTCCCAGTCCCACTCCCTATTTAAAGTTCCCACTGCTTCCCCTATCCCTTTAATGATCTCAAATACTAATTCCATGTTTTTCTTTCTAGATAATCAGCCAGTCAGATGAGGACTCTGTTGCTGATTCTGGGTTACCTGAGTGAGTAATTTTCATGATAGACAAAGTTCACTCTTTGTACAACAAGGACAAGTTGTGTTTATTTAACCTCTTCACGTAGAAAAACTTCCCAAGGTGCTTCACAGAGATCGGATCAAATAAATGGATGACGTGACAGAGAAGGAGATGTTTGGAGGGGTGACCAAAAGTTTGGTCCAGGAGTGAGTTTTAAGGAGAGTTTGAAAGGAGGAGAGGGAGGTGGAGAGGGGGAGAGGTTTAGGGAAGGAGTTCCAGAACTTGAGGTCTTGGTGGTTGAAGGCACGGACACCAATGGTGGGGCGAAGGGAGTCGGGGGGAGATGGACAAGAGGCTGGAGTCAGAGGGACAGAGAGAGTTGGATTGTACTGCTGGAGGAGGTTTAAAGAGAGTGAGGGGCGAGGACATGAAAGGGTTTAAACAACAGGATGAAAATTGTACATCAGAGGTGTTTGCGGACTGGAAACCAGTGGAGGTCAGCGAGCACAGGGGATGATGGGTGAACGGGATTTGGTGCGAGTTAGGATTCGGTCAACAGAGTATTGGATAAACTTAAGTTTATGGAGGATGGAAGACGGGAGGCCGGCCAGGAGAGCATTGGAATAGTCGAGTCTGGACTGAGGGTCGGTGTGATCAACCATGTCAAAGGCTGCAGATAGATGGAGAAGGAGGAGGAGGGAGAGTTCACCACGGTCACAGTCACAGAGGATGTTATTTGGGACTTTGATTGGGGCCGTTTCAGGGTTGTGTGGAGGGGCAGAAACCTGATTGGAGAGGATCAAACATGGAGTTATATTGAAATTCCTCAATTTCAATTCTTTATACTTTTAAGGACAAGTTTGATTTTAAATTTGTGCCTTTGTAATCGGCATTAAATATTTACATCATTGATTTCTATGATTTATTCTCCTCTTTCTTTGACTCTAGATATCATCTGAAGAGAATTGAGAACGTTTTCTATCATTAAGATGTCCTGAAATCCTTGTTCTTTATTTACACAAATAGACTGATAATACTGTAAATATTATTGTTATATTTGGACATTTCTCTCCAATATTTAGCTCAATGTATTTGGTTTTACATTTAATTCCGATCTTTATATATTTGTATATTTAAATTATCGATTACATTTATATCTTTGTCTCTATTTCCAATCGTCATTTATTGGTTATTTTTACATTCAGATCTTATATTTCTCTTTATTTATATTTGAAATCAATATATTCAGTATTGAAAGAGTATATTTATGATAGGATTTAGATAACATTTTATGAAAATACTATTTATATTCAGCCTGCAATTTATTTATAGATTCAGTGTTGATCTATTCAATATTCATACATAATTATGTAATTTTATATTTTTATCAATGGAGAAGAGACAACAGAGAGTTATGCCAAATCTAATTTCACTTGGGGACTGAGATACCCCATGCTATCTCTCACTGAACATCGAGTGTCCCTCACCATCTACACTCCGTGTTCCCCCGGGGACTGAGACATCCCATGATATCTCTCACTAACCATCGAGTGTCCCTCACCGTGCAAACTCAGTGTTCACCTGGGGTCTGAGATACCCCATGATATCACTCACTGGACATCGAGTGTCCCAAACCAACTACACTCAGTGTTCACCTGGGGACTGAGATACCCTATGATATCTCTCACTGACCATCAAGTGTCCCTCACCATCTACTCTCAATGTTCAACTGTAAACTGAGATAGCACATGATATCTCTCACTGACCATTGAGTGTTGCTCACCATCAACAATCAGTGTTCACTTGGGGACTGAGATAACCCATGATATATCTCACTGACCATCGAATGTCCCTCACCATCTACACTCAGTGTTCACACGGGGACTGAGATACCCCATGATATCCCTCAATGACCATCGAGTGCCCCTCACCATCCAAACTCTGTGTTCACCTGGGGTCTGAGATACCCCATTATATCTCTCACTTGCCATCAACTGTCCCTCACCATCTACTCTCAGTGTTCAACTGTGGACAGAGATAACACATGATATCTCTCACTGACAATCAAGTGTCCCTCACCAAAAACAATCAGTGTTCACCTGGGGACTGAGATGCCCCATGACATCTCTCACTGACCAACGAGTGTCCCTCGACATCGACACTCAGTGTTCACCCGGGAACTGAAATACCCCATAATATCTCTCACTAACCATCGAGTGTCCCTCACCATTTTCACTCAGTGTTCACCTGCGGACTGAGATACCCCATGATATATCTCACTGACCATCGAGTGTCTCTCACCATCTACACGAAGTGTTCATCTGGGGACTGAGATCCCCCATGATATCTCTCACTGACCATCGAGTGCCCCTCAACATCGACACTAAGGGTTCACCAGGGAACTGAAATACCCCATAATATCTCTAACTAACCATCGAGTGTCCCTCACCATTTTCACTCAGTGTTCACCTGCGGACTGAGATACACCATGATATATTTCACTGACCATCGAGTGTCCCTCACCATCTACAATCAGTGTTCACCGTGGGACTGAGATACCCCATGATATCTCTCACTGTCCATCGAGTGTTCCTCACCATCTAGACTCAGTGTTCACCCGGGAACTGAGATACCCCATGATATCTCTCACTGTCCATCGAATGTTCCTCACCATCTACACTCAGTGTTCATCTGGGGACTGAGATACGACATGATATCTCTCGTTGACCATCGAGTGTCCCTCACCAACTATTGTCATTGTTCACCTCAGGACTGAGATACCCCATGATATCTCTCGTTGACCATCGAGTGTCCCTCACCATCTACAATCAGTGTTCACCTCGGGACTGTGATACCTTATGATATCTCTCACTGACCATCGAGTGTCCCTCACCATCGAAACACAGTGTTCACCAGGGGTCTCAGATACCCCATGATATCTCTCACTCACCATTGAGTGTCCCTTACCATCGACAATCAGTGTTCAACTGGGGACTGAGATACCCCATGATATATCTCACTGACCATTGAGTGTCTCTCACCATCTACAATCAGTGTTCCCCGATGGACTGAGATACCCCATGATATCTCTCACTGACCATCGAATGTCCCTCACCATGTACACTCAGTGTTCACCCGGGGTCTCAGATACCCCATGACATCTCTCACTGACCAACGAGTGTCCCTCAACATCTACGCTCAGTATTCTCCTTGGTACTGAGATATCCCATGATATCTCTCACTGACCATCGAGTGTCTCTCAACATCTGCACTCAGTGTCCAAAGTGGGGCTGAGATACCCCATGATATCTCTCACTGACCATCGAGTGTCCCTAACAATCTACACTCAGTGTTCACCTAGGGACTCAGATACCCCATGATTACTCTCACTGACCATAGAATGTCCCTCACCATCAATACTCAGTGTTCAACTGGAGACTGAGATACCCCATGATATCTCTTACTGACCAACGAGTGTCCCACACCATCTACACTCAGTGTTCACCCGGGAACTGAAATGCCTCATAATATCACTGACAACCATCGAGTGTCCCTCACCATTTGCACTCAGCGTTCAGCTGTGGACTGAGATACCCCATGATATATCTCACTGACAATCGAGTGACCCTCACCATATACACTCAGTGTTCACCTGGGGATTGAGATACACCATGATATCTCTCCCTGACCATCGAGTGTCCCTCACCATCTACTCTCAGCGTTCACCTAGGGACTGAGAGACCCCATGATATCTCTCACTGACCAATGAGTGTCCCTCACCAACTACACACAGTGTTCACTCGGGGTCTCAGATACCTCATGATATCTCTCACTGACCATTGATTGTCCCTTACCATCGACAATCAGTTTTCAACCGGGGACTGAGATACCCCATGATATATCTCACTGACAATCGAGTGTCCCTCACCATCTACTCTCAGTGCTCACCTGGGGACTGAGATACCCCATGATATATCTCACTGACAAACGAGTGTCCCTCACCATCTGCAATCAGTGTTCCCCTCGGGACTGAGATACCCCATGATATCTCTCACTGACCAATGAGTGTCCCTCACCATCTAGACTCAGTGTTCACCTGGGGACTGAGATTCGCCATGATATCTCTCATTGACCATCGAGTGTCCCTCACCATCTACAATCAGTGTTCACCTAGGGACTGAGATACCCCATGATATCTCACACTGACCATTGAACGTCACTCACCATCCATACTCAGTGTTCAACTGGGGACTGAGATACCCCATGAAAAATCTCACTGACAATCGAGTGTCCCTCACCATCTACACTCTGTGTTCACCTGGGGACTGAGATGCCCAATGATATCTCTCACTGTCCTTCGAGTGTCCCTCACCAGATGCATCAGCGTTCACCTGGGGACTGAGAGACGCCATGATATCTCTCCCTGACCATCGAGTGTCGCTCACCATCAACTCTCAGTGTTTCCCTGGGGACTGAGATACCCCATGATATCTCTCACTGACCATTGAGTGTCCCTTATCATCGACAATCAGTTTTCAACAGGGGACTGAGATACCCCATCAGATATCTCACTGACAATCGAGTGTCCCTCAGCATCTGCTATCAGTGTTCACCTGGGAGACTGAGATATCCCATGAGATCTCTCCCTGACCATCGAGTGTCGCTCACCATCAACAATCAGTGTTCCCCTCGGGACTGAGATACCCCATGATATCTCTCACTGACCAATGAGTGTCCCTCACCATCTAGACTCAGTGTTCACCCGAGGACTGAGATACCCCATGATAACTCTCACTGTCCATCGAATGTCCCTCACCATCTACACTCATTGTTCACCTGGGCACTGAGATATCCCATGATATCTCTCATTGACTATCGAGTGTCCCTCACCATCCACAGTCAGTGTTCAGCTATGGACTGAGATACCCCATGATATCTCTCACTGACCAACGAGTGTCCCTCACCATCTAAACTGAGTGCTCACCTGGGGATTGAGACACCCCATGATATATCTCACTGACCATCGAGTGTCCCTCACCATCTACACAATGTGTTCATCTCGGGACTGAGATCCCCCATGCTATCTCTCACTGACCATCGAGTGTCCCTCAACATCTGTACTCAGTGTTCACCCGGGAACTGAATTACACCATAATATCTCTCACTGACCAATGACTGTCCCTCACCAACTACACACAGTGTTCACACGGGGTCTCAGATACCCCATGATATCTCTCACTGACCATCGAGTGTCCCTTACCATCGACAATCAGTTTTCAACCGGGGACTGAGATACCCCATGATATATCTCACTGACAATCGAGTGTCCCTCACCATCTAATCTCAGTGTTCACCTGGGGACATGAGATACCCCATGATATATCTCACTGACAAACGAGTGTCCCTCACCATTTGCAATCAGTGTTCCCCTAGGGACTGAGATACCCCATGATATCTCTCACTGACCAAAGAGTGTCCCTCACCATCTAGACTCAGTGTTCACCCGAGGACTGAGAGATCCCATGATATCTCTCAATGTCCATCGAGTTTCCCTCACCATCTACACTCAGTGTTCACCTGGGGACTGAGATGCGCCATGATATCTCTCACTGACCAATGAGTGTCCCTCACCATCTGGACTCAGTGTTCACCCGAGGACTGAGAGACCCCATGATATATCTCATTGACCATCGAGTGTCCCTCACCATCTACAATCAGTGTTCACCTAGGGACTGAGATACCCCATGATATCTCTCACTGACCATCGAATGTCACTCACCATCCATACTCAGTGTTCAACTGGAGACTGAGATACACCATGATATCTCTCAGTGACCATCGAATGTCCCTCACCATCTACACACAGTGTTGACCTGGGGACTGAGATACCCCATGATATCTCACACTGACCATTGAGTGACCCTCACCATCGACAATCAGTTTTCACCATGGGGACTGAGATACCCCATGAAAAATCTCACTGACTATCGAGTGTCCCTCACCATCTACACTCAGTGTTCACCTGGGGACTGAGATGCCCAATGATATCTCTCACTGTCCTTCGAGCGTCCCTCACCTTCTGCATCAGCGTTCACCTGAGGACTGAGAGAGGCCATGATATCTCTCATTTACCATCGAGCGTCCCTCACCATTTACAATCAGTGTTCACCTCGGGAATGAGATACCCCATGATATATCTCACTGACAACCGAGTGACCCCCACCATCTACACTCAGTGTTCACCTGGGGAATGAGATACCCCATGATATCTCTCCCTGACCATCGAGTGTCGCTCAACATCAACTCTCAGTGTTTCCCTGGGAACTGAGAGACCCCATGATATATCTCACTGACCATCGAGTGACCTCACCATTTACAATCAAGGTTCATCTCGGGGCTGAGATACCCCATGATATCTCTCACTGACCAATGAGTGTCCCTCACCAACGACACACAGTGTTCACCCGGGGTCTCAGATACCACATGATATCTCTCACTGACCATTGAGTGTCCCTGACCATCGACAATCAGTTTTCAACTGGGGACTGAGATACTCCATCATATATCTAACTGACAATCGAGTGTCCCTCAGCATCTGCTATCAGTGTTCACCTGGGAGACTGAGATATCCCATGATATATCTCACCGACCATCGAGTGTCCCTCACCATCGACAATCAGTGTTCCCTTCGGGACTGAGATACCCCATGATATCTCTCACTGACCAATGAGTGTCCCTCACCATCTAGACTCAGTGTTCACCCGAGGACTGAGATACACCATGATAACTCTCACTGTCCATCGAATGTCCCTCACCATCTACACTCAGTGTTCACCTGGGGACTGAGATATCCCATGATATCTCTCATTGACTATCGAGTGTCCCTCACCATCGACAGTCAGTGTTCACCTATGGACTGAGACACCCCATGATATCTCTCACTGACCAACGAGTGTCCCTCACCATCTACACTGAGTGCTCACCTGGGGATTGAGACACCCCATGATATCTCTCACTGACCATCGAGTGTCCCTCACCATCTACACAATGTGTTCATCTCGGGACTGAGATCCCCCATGATATCTCTCACTGACCATCGAGTGCCCCTCAACATCTGTACTCAGTGTTCACCCGGGAACTGAAATACACCATGATTTCTCTCACTGACCATCGAGTGTCCCTCACCATCGACACTCAGTGTTCACCTGGGGACTGAGGTATCCCATGATTTATCTCACTGACCATCGAGTGTCTCTCACCATCTACAATCAATGTTCCTCGAGGGACTGGGATACCCCATGACATCTCTCACAGTCCAATAAGTGTCCCTCACCATCTAGACTCAGTGTTCATCCGGGGACTGAGAAAACCCATGATATCTCTCACTGTCCTTCGCTGGTCCATCACCATCTACACTCAGTGTTCACCTGGGGACTGAGATGCGCCATGATATCTCTCATTTACCATCGAGGGTCCCTCACCATCTACAATCAGTGTTCAACTCGGGACTGAGAAACCCCATGATATCTCTCACTGGCCATCGAGTGTCCCTCGGCCATCTTCACTCAGTGTTCAACTGGGGACTGAGACACCCCATGATATATCTCACTGACAATCGAGTGTCCCTCAACATCTACACTCAGTGTTCACCTGGGGACTGAGATTCCCCGTGATATCTCTCACTGTCTATCGAGTGTCCCTCACCATCTACTCTCAGTGTTCACCTGGGGACTGAGATAACCCATGATATATCTCACTGACCATCGAGTGTACCTCACCATCTACAATCAGTGTTCCCCTAGGGACTGAGATACCCCATGATATCTCACACTGACCTTTGAGTGTCCCTCACCATCGACAATCAGTGTTCACCTCGGGACTGAGATACCCCATGATATATCTCACTGTCCATCGAGTGTCCCTCACCATCTACACTCAGTGTTCACCAAGGGACTGAGATACCCCATGATATCTCTCACTGTCCATCGAGTGTTCCTCACCATCTAGATTCAGTGTTCACCCGGGGACTGAGATACCCCATGATATCTCTCACTGTCCATCGAGTGTTCCTCACCATCTACACTCAGTGTTCATCTGGGGACTGAGATACGACATGATATCTCTCGTTGACCATCGAGTGTCCCTCACCAACTATTGTCATTGTTCACCTCAGGACTGAGATACCCCATGATATCTCTCGTTGACCATCGAGTGTCCCTCACCATCTACAATCAGTGTTCACCTCGGGACTGTGATACCTTATGATATCTCTCACTGACCATCGAATGTCCCTCACCATCTGTACTCAGTGTTCAATAGGAGACTGAGATACCCCATGATATATCTCACTGACAATCGAGTGTCCCGAACCATCAACTGTCAGTGTTCACCTGGGGACTGAGAGACCCCATGATATATCTCACTGACCATCGAGTGTCTCTCGCCATCTACAATCAGTGTTCCCCGACGGACTGAGATACCCCATGATATCTCTCACTGGCCATCGAGTGTCCCTCAACATCTATACTCAGTGTTTATATGGAGACTGAGAAACCCCATGATATCTCTCACTGACCATCGAGTGTCCCTCACCATCGAAACACAGTGTTCACCAGGGGTCTCAGATACCCCATGATATCTCTCACTCACCATTGAGTGTCCCTTACCATCGACAATTAGTGTTCAACTGGGGACTGAGATACCCCATGATATATCTCACTGACCATTGAGTGTCTCTCACCATCTACAATCAGTGTTCCCCGATGGACTGAGATACCCCATGATATCTCTCACTGACCATCGAATGTCCCTCACCATGTACACTCAGTGTTCACCCGGGGTCTCAGATACCCCATGACATCTCTCACTGACCAACGAGTGTCCCTCAACATCTACGCTCAGTGTTCTCCTTGGTACTGAGTTATCCCATGATATCTCTCACTGACCATCGAGTGTCTCTCAACATCTGCACTCAGTGTCCAAAGTGGGGCTGTGATACCCCATGATATCTCTCACTGACCATCGAGTGTCCCTAACAATCTACACTCAGTGTTCACCTAGGGACTCAGATACCCCATGATTACTCTCACTGACCATAGAATGTCCCTCACCATCAATACTCAGTGTTCAACTGGAGACTGAGATACCCCATGATATCTCTTACTGACCAACGAGTGTCCCACACCATCTACACTCAGTGTTCACCCGGGAACTGAAATACCTCATAATATCACTGACTAACCATCGAGTGTCCCTCACCATTTGCACTCAGCGTTCAGCTGTGGACTGAGATACCCCATGATATATCTCACTGACAATCGAGTGACCCTCACCATATACACTCAGTGTTCACCTGGGGATTGAGATACACCATGATATCTCTCCCTGACCATCGAGTGTCCCTCACCATCTACTCTCAGCGTTCACCTAGGGACTGAGAGACCCCATGATATCTCTCACTGACCAATGAGTGTCCCTCACCAACTACACACAGTGTTCACTCGGGGTCTCAGATACCCCATGATATCTCTCACTGACCATTGATTGTCCCTTACCATCGACAATCAGTTTTCAACCGGGGACTGAGATACCCCATGATATATCTCACTGACAATCGAGTGTCCCTCACCATCTACTCTCAGTGCTTACCTGGGGACTGAGATACCCCATGATATATCTCACTGACAAACGAGTGTCCCTCACCATCTGCAATCAGTGTTCCCCTCGGGACTGAGATACCCCATGATATCTCTCACTGACCAATGAGTGTCCCTCACCATCTAGACTCAGTGTTCACCCGAGGACTGAGATACCCCATGATATCTCTCAATGTCCATCGAGTTTCCCTCACCATCTACACTCAGTGTTCACCTGGGGACTGAGATTCGCCATGATATCTCTCATTGACCATCGAGTGTCCCTCACCATCTACAATCAGTGTTCACCTAGGGACTGAGATACCCCATGATATCTCACACTGACCATTGAACGTCACTCACCATCCATACTCAGGGTTCAACTGGGGACTGAGATACCCCATGAAAAATCTCACTGACAATCGAGTGTCCCTCACCATCTACACTCTGTGTTCACCTGGGGACTGAGATGCCCAATGATATCTCTCACTGTCCTTCGAGTGTCCCTCACCAGATGCATCAGCGTTCACCTGGGGACTGAGAGACGCCATGATATCTCTCCCTGACCATCGAGTGTCGCTCACCATCAACTCTCAGTGTTTCCCTGGGGACTGAGATACCCCATGATATCTCTCACTGACCATTGAGTGTCCCTTATCATCGACAATCAGTTTTCAACAGGGGACTGAGATACCCCATCAGATATCTCACTGACAATCGAGTGTCCCTCAGCATCTGCTATCAGTGTTCACCTGGGAGACTGAGATATCCCATGATATCTCTCCCTGACCATCGAGTGTCGCTCACCATCAACAATCAGTGTTCCCCTCGGGACTGAGATACCCCATGATATCTCTCACTGACCAATGAGTGTCCCTCACCATCTAGATTCAGTGTTCACCCGAGGACTGAGATACCCCATGATAACTCTCACTGTCCATCGAATGTCCCTCACCATCTACACTCATTGTTCACCTGGGCACTGAGATATCCCATGATATCTCTCATTGACTATCGAGTGTCCCTCACCATCCACAGTCAGTGTTCAGCTATGGACTGAGATACCCCATGATATCTCTCACTGACCAACGAGTGTCCCTCACCATCTACACTGAGTGCTCACCTGGGGATTGAGACACCCCATGATATATCTCACTGACCATCGAGTGTCCCTCACCATCTACACAATGTGTTCATCTCGGGACTGAGATCCCCCATGCTATCTCTCACTGACCATCGAGTGCCCCTCAACATCTGTACTCAGTGTTCACCCGGGAACTGAATTACACCATAATATCTCTCACTGACCAATGACTGTCCCTCACCAACTACACACAGTGTTCACTCGGGGTCTCAGATACCCCATGATATCTCTCACTGACCATCGAGTGTCCCTCAACATCTGTACTCAGTGTTCACCCGGGAACTGAATTACACCATAATATCTCTCACTGACCAATGACTGTCCCTCACCAACTACACACAGTGTTCACTCGGGGTCTCAGATACCCCATGATATCTGTCACTGACCATCGAGTGTCCCTTACCATCGACAATCAGTTTTCAACCGCGGACTGAGATACCCCATGATATATCTCACTGACAATCGAGTGTCCCTCACCATCTACTCTCAGTGTTCACCTGGGGACATGAGATACCCCATGATATATCTCACTGACAAACGAGTGTCCCTCACCATCTGCAATCAGTGTTCCCCTAGGGACTGAGATACCCCATGATATCTCTCACTGACCAATGAGTGTCCCTCACCATCTAGACTCAGTGTTCACCCGAGGACTGAGAGACCCCATGATATCTCTCAATGTCCATGGAGTTTCCCTCACCATCTACACTCAGTGTTCACCTGGGGACTGAGATGCGCCATGATATATCTCATTGACCATCGAGTGTCCCTCACCATCTACAATCAGTGTTCACCTAGGGACTGAGATACCCCATGATATCTCTCACTGACCATCGAATGTCACTCACCATCGACAATCAGTTTTCACCATGGGGACTGAGATACCCCATGAAAAATCTCACTGACAATCGAGTGTCCCTCACCATCTACACTCAGTGTTCACCTGGGGACTGAGATGCCCAATGATATCTCTCACTGTCCTTCGAGCGTCCCTCACCTTCTGCATCAGCGTTCACCTGAGGACTGAGAGAGGCCATGATATCTCTCATTTACCATCGAGCGTCCCTCACCATTTACAATCAGTGTTCACCTCGGGAATGAGATACCGCATGATATATCTCACTGACAACCGAGTGACCCCCACCATCTAGATTCAGTGTTCACCCGGGGACTGAGATACCCCATGATATCTCTCACTGTCCATCGAGTGTTCCTCACCATCTACACTCAGTGTTCATCTGGGGACTGAGATACGACATGATATCTCTCGTTGACCATCGAGTGTCCCTCACCAACTATTGTCATTGTTCACCTCAGGACTGAGATACCCCATGATATCTCTCGTTGACCATCGAGTGTCCCTCACCATCTACAATCAGTGTTCACCTCGGGACTGTGATACCTTATGATATCTCTCACTGACCATCGAATGTCCCTCACCATCTGTACTCAGTGTTCAATAGGAGACTGAGATACCCCATGATATATCTCACTGACAATCGAGTGTCCCGAACCATCAACTGTCAGTGTTCACCTGGGGACTGAGAGACCCCATGATATATCTCACTGACCATCGAGTGTCTCTCGCCATCTACAATCAGTGTTCCCCGACGGACTGAGATACCCCATGATATCTCTCACTGGCCATCGAGTGTCCCTCAACATCTATACTCAGTGTTTATATGGAGACTGAGAAACCCCATGATATCTCTCACTGACCATCGAGTGTCCCTCACCATCGAAACACAGTGTTCACCAGGGGTCTCAGATACCCCATGATATCTCTCACTCACCATTGAGTGTCCCTTACCATCGACAATTAGTGTTCAACTGGGGACTGAGATACCCCATGATATATCTCACTGACCATTGAGTGTCTCTCACCATCTACAATCAGTGTTCCCCGATGGACTGAGATACCCCATGATATCTCTCACTGACCATCGAATGTCCCTCACCATGTACACTCAGTGTTCACCCGGGGTCTCAGATACCCCATGACATCTCTCACTGACCAACGAGTGTCCCTCAACATCTACGCTCAGTGTTCTCCTTGGTACTGAGTTATCCCATGATATCTCTCACTGACCATCGAGTGTCTCTCAACATCTGCACTCAGTGTCCAAAGTGGGGCTGTGATACCCCATGATATCTCTCACTGACCATCGAGTGTCCCTAACAATCTACACTCAGTGTTCACCTAGGGACTCAGATACCCCATGATTACTCTCACTGACCATAGAATGTCCCTCACCATCAATACTCAGTGTTCAACTGGAGACTGAGATAACCCATGATATCTCTTACTGACCAACGAGTGTCCCACACCATCTACACTCAGTGTTCACCCGGGAACTGAAATACCTCATAATATCACTGACTAACCATCGAGTGTCCCTCACCATTTGCACTCAGCGTTCAGCTGTGGACTGAGATACCCCATGATATATCTCACTGACAATCGAGTGACCCTCACCATATACACTCAGTGTTCACCTGGGGATTGAGATACACCATGATATCTCTCCCTGACCATCGAGTGTCCCTCACCATCTACTCTCAGCGTTCACCTAGGGACTGAGAGACCCCATGATATCTCTCACTGACCAATGAGTGTCCCTCACCAACTACACACAGTGTTCACTCGGGGTCTCAGATACCCCATGATATCTCTCACTGACCATTGATTGTCCCTTACCATCGACAATCAGTTTTCAACCGGGGACTGAGATACCCCATGATATATCTCACTGACAATCGAGTGTCCCTCACCATCTACTCTCAGTGCTTACCTGGGGACTGAGATACCCCATGATATATCTCACTGACAAACGAGTGTCCCTCACCATCTGCAATCAGTGTTCCCCTCGGGACTGAGATACCCCATGATATCTCTCACTGACCAATGAGTGTCCCTCACCATCTAGACTCAGTGTTCACCCGAGGACTGAGATACCCCATGATATCTCTCAATGTCCATCGAGTTTCCCTCACCATCTACACTCAGTGTTCACCTGGGGACTGAGATTCGCCATGATATCTCTCATTGACCATCGAGTGTCCCTCACCATCTACAATCAGTGTTCACCTAGGGACTGAGATACCCCATGATATATCTCACTGACCATCGAGTGTCCCTCACCATCTAAACTGAGTGCTCACCTGGGGATTGAGACACCCCATGATATATCTCACTGACCATCGAGTGTCCCTCACCATCTACACAATGTGTTCATCTCGGGACTGAGATCCCCCATGCTATCTCTCACTGACCATCGAGTGCCCCTCAACATCTGTACTCAGTGTTCACCCGGGAACTGAATTACACCATAATATCTCTCACTGACCAATGACTGTCCCTCACCAACTACACACAGTGTTCACACGGGGTCTCAGATACCCCATGATATCTCTCACTGACCATCGAGTGTCCCTTACCATCGACAATCAGTTTTCAACCGGGGACTGAGATACCCCATGATATATCTCACTGACAATCGAGTATCCCTCACCATCTAATCTCAGTGTTCACCTGGGGACATGAGATACCCCATGATATATCTCACTGACAAACGAGTGTCCCTCACCATTTGCAATCAGTGTTCCCCTAGGGACAGAGATACCCCATGATATCTCTCACTGACCAATGAGTGTCCCTCACCATCTAGACTCAGTGTTCACCCGAGGACTGAGAGACCCCATGATATCTCTCAATGTCCATCGAGTTTCCCTCACCATCTGCACTCAGTGTTCACCTGGGGACTGAGATGCGCCATGATATCTCTCACTGACCAATGAGTGTCCCTCACCATCTGGACTCAGTGTTCACCCGAGGACTGAGAGACCCCATGATATATCTCATTGACCATCGAGTGTCCCTCACCATCTACAATCAGTGTTCACCTAGGGACTGAGATACCCCATGATATCTCTCACTGACCATCGAATGTCACTCACCATCCATACTCAGTGTTCAACTGGAGACTGAGATACACCATGATATCTCTCAGTGACCATCGAATGTCCCTCACCATCTACACACAGTGTTGACCTGGGGACTGAGATACCCCATGATATCTCACACTGACCATTGAGTGACCCTCACCATCGACAATCAGTTTTCACCATGGGGACTGAGATACCCCATGAAAAATCTCACTGACTATCGAGTGTCCCTCACCATCTACACTCAGTGTTCACCTGGGGACTGAGATGCCCAATGATATCTCTCACTGTCCTTCGAGCGTCCCTCACCTTCTGCATCAGCGTTCACCTGAGGACTGAGAGAGGCCATGATATCTCTCATTTACCATCGAGCGTCCCTCACCATTTACAATCAGTGTTCACCTCGGGAATGAGATACCCCATGATATATCTCACTGACAACCGAGTGACCCCCACCATCTACACTCAGTGTTCACCTGGGGAATGAGATACCCCATGATATCTCTCCCTGACCATCGAGTGTCGCTCAACATCAACTCTCAGTGTTTCCCTGGGAACTGAGAGACCCCATGATATATCTCACTGACCATCGAGTGACCTCACCATTTACAATCAAGGTTCATCTCGGGGCTGAGATACCCCATGATATCTCTCACTGACCAATGAGTGTCCCTCACCAACGACACACAGTGTTCACCCGGGGTCTCAGATACCACATGATATCTCTCACTGACCATTGAGTGTCCCGGACCATCGACAATCAGTTTTCAACTGGGGACTGAGATACTCCATCATATATCTAACTGACAATCGAGTGTCCCTCAGCATCTGCTATCAGTGTTCACCTGGGAGACTGAGATATCCCATGATATATCTCACTGACCATCGAGTGTCCCTCACCATCGACAATCAGTGTTCCCTTCGGGACTGAGATACCCCATGATATCTCTCACTGACCAATGAGTGTCCCTCACCATCTAGACTCAGTGTTCACCCGAGGACTGAGATACACCATGATAACTCTCACTGTCCATCGAATGTCCCTCACCATCTACACTCAGTGTTCACCTGGGGACTGAGATATCCCATGATATCTCTCATTGACTATCGAGTTTCCCTCACCATCGACAGTCAGTGTTCACCTATGGACTGAGACACCCCATGATATCTCTCACTGACCAACGAGTGTCCCTCACCATCTACACTGAGTGCTCACCTGGGGATTGAGACACCCCATGATATCTCTCACTGACCATCGAGTGTCCCTCACCATCTACACAATGTGTTCATCTCGGGACTGAGATCCCCCATGATATCTCTCACTGACCATCGAGTGCCCCTCAACATCTGTACTCAGTGTTCACCCGGGAACTGAAATACACCATGATTTCTCTCACTGACCATCGAGTGTCCCTCACCATCGACACTCAGTGTTCACCTGGGGACTGAGGTATCCCATGATTTATCTCACTGACCATCGAGTGTCTCTCACCATCTACAATCAATGTTCCTCGAGGGACTGGGATACCCCATGACATCTCTCACAGTCCAATAAGTGTCCCTCACCATCTAGACTCAGTGTTCATCCGGGGACTGAGAAAACCCATGATATCTCTCACTGTCCTTCGCGGGTCCATCACCATCTACACTCAGTGTTCACCTGGGGACTGAGATGCGCCATGATATCTCTCATTTACCATCGAGGGTCCCTCACCATCTACAATCAGTGTTCAACTCGGGACTGAGAAACCCCATGATATCTCTCACTGGCCATCGAGTGTCCCTCGGCCATCTTCACTCAGTGTTCAACTGGGGACTGAGACACCCCATGATATATCTCACTGACAATCGAGTGTCCCTCAACATCTACACTCAGTGTTCACCTGGGGACTGAGATTCCCCGTGATATCTCTCACTGTCTATCGAGTGTCCCTCACCATCTACTCTCAGTGTTCACCTGGGGACTGAGATAACCCATGATATATCGCACTGACCATCTAGTGTCCCTCACCATCGACAATCAGTGTTCACCTCGGGACTGAGATACCCCATGATATATCTCACTGTCCATCGAGTGTCCCTCACCATCTACACTCAGTGTTCACCAAGGGACTGAGATACCCCTTGATATCTCTCACTGTCCATCGAGTGTTCCTCACCATCTAGATTCAGTGTTCACCCGGGAACTGAGATACCCCATGATATCTCTCACTGTCCATCGAGTGTTCCTCACCATCTACACTCAGTGTTCATCTGGGGACTGAGATACGACATGATATCTCTCGTTGACCATCGAGTGTCCCTCACCAACTATTGTCATTGTTCACCTCAGGACTGAGATACCCCATGATATCTCTCGTTGACCATCGAGTGTCCCTCACCATCTACAATCAGTGTTCACCTCGGGACTGTGATACCTTATGATATCTCTCACTGACCATCGAATGTCCCTCACCATCTGTACTCAGTGTTCAGTAGGAGACTGAGATACCCCATGATATATCTCACTGACAATCGAGTGTCCCGAACCATCAACTGTCAGTGTTCACCTGGGGACTGAGAGACCCCATGATATATCTCACTGACCATCGAGTGTCTCTCACCATCTACAATCAGTGTTCCCCGACGGACTGAGATACCCCATGATATCTGTCACTGGCCATCGAGTGTCCCTCAACATCTATACTCAGTGTTTATATGGAGACTGAGAAACCCCATGATATCTCTCACTGACCATCGAGTGTCCCTCACCATCTAAACACAGTGTTCACCAGGGGTCTCAGATACCCCATGATATCTCTCACTCACCATTGAGTGTCCCTTACCATCGACAATTAGTGTTCAACTGGGGACTGAGATACCCCATGATATATCTCACTGACCATTGAGTGTCTCTCACCATCTACAATCAGTGTTCCCCGATGGACTGAGATACCCCATGATATCTCTCACTGACCATCGAATGTCCCTCACCATGTACACTCAGTGTTCACCCGGGGTCTCAGATACCCCATGACATCTCTCACTGACCAACGAGTGTCCCTCAACATCTACGCTCAGTGTTCTCCTTGGTACTGAGTTATCCCATGATATCTCTCACTGACCATCGAGTGTCTCTCAACATCTGCACTCAGTGTCCAAAGTGGGGCTGTGATACCCCATGATATCTCTCACTGACCATCGAGTGTCCCTAACAATCTACACTCAGTGTTCACCTAGGGACTCAGATACCCCATGATTACTCTCACTGACCATAGAATGTCCCTCACCATCAATACTCAGTGTTCAACTGGAGACTGAGATACCCCATGATATCTCTTACTGACCAACGAGTGTCCCACACCATCTACACTCAGTGTTCACCCGGGAACTGAAATACCTCATAATATCACTGACTAACCATCGAGTGTCCCTCACCATTTGCACTCAGCGTTCAGCTGTGGACTGAGATACCCCATGATATATCTCACTGACAATCGAGTGACCCTCACCATATACACTCAGTGTTCACCTGGGGATTGAGATACACCATGATATCTCTCCCTGACCATCGAGTGTCCCTCACCATCTACTCTCAGCGTTCACCTAGGGACTGAGAGACCCCATGATATCTCTCACTGACCAATGAGTGTCCCTCACCAACTACACACAGTGTTCACTCGGGGTCTCAGATACCCCATGATATCTCTCACTGACCATTGATTGTCCCTTACCATCGACAATCAGTTTTCAACCGGGGACTGAGATACCCCATGATATATCTCACTGACAATCGAGTGACCCTCACCATCTACTCTCAGTGCTTACCTGGGGACTGAGATACCCCATGATATATCTCACTGACAAACGAGTGTCCCTCACCATCTGCAATCAGTGTTCCCCTCGGGACTGAGATACCCCATGATATCTCTCACTGACCAATGAGTGTCCCTCACCATCTAGACTCAGTGTTCACCCGAGGACTGAGATACCCCATGATATCTCTCAATGTCCATCGAGTTTCCCTCACCATCTACACTCAGTGTTCACCTGGGGACTGAGATTCGCCATGATATCTCTCATTGACCATCGAGTGTCCCTCACCATCTACAATCAGTGTTCACCTAGGGACTGAGATACCCCATGATATCTCACACTGACCATTGAACGTCACTCACCATCCATACTCAGGGTTCAACTGGGGACTGAGATACCCCATGAAAAATCTCACTGACAATCGAGTGTCCCTCACCATCTACACTCTGTGTTCACCTGGGGACTGAGATGCCCAATGATATCTCTCACTGTCCTTCGAGTGTCCCTCACCAGATGCATCAGCGTTCACCTGGGGACTGAGAGACGCCATGATATCTCTCCCTGACCATCGAGTGTCGCTCACCATCAACTCTCAGTGTTTCCCTGGGGACTGAGATACCCCATGATATCTCTCACTGACCATTGAGTGTCCCTTATCATCGACAATCAGTTTTCAACAGGGGACTGAGATACCCCATCAGATATCTCACTGACAATCGAGTGTCCCTCAGCATCTGCTATCAGTGTTCACCTGGGAGACTGAGATATCCCATGATATCTCTCCCTGACCATCGAGTGTCGCTCACCATCAACAATCAGTGTTCCCCTCGGGACTGAGATACCCCATGATATCTCTCACTGACCAATGAGTGTCCCTCACCATCTAGATTCAGTGTTCACCCGAGGACTGAGATACCCCATGATAACTCTCACTGTCCATCGAATGTCCCTCACCATCTACACTCATTGTTCACCTGGGCACTGAGATATCCCATGATATCTCTCATTGACTATCGAGTGTCCCTCACCATCCACAGTCAGTGTTCAGCTATGGACTGAGATACCCCATGATATCTCTCACTGACCAACGAGTGTCCCTCACCATCTACACTGAGTGCTCACCTGGGGATTGAGACACCCCATGATATATCTCACTGACCATCGAGTGTCCCTCACCATCTACACAATGTGTTCATCTCGGGACTGAGATCCCCCATGCTATCTCTCACTGACCATCGAGTGCCCCTCAACATCTGTACTCAGTGTTCACCCGGGAACTGAATTACACCATAATATCTCTCACTGACCAATGACTGTCCCTCACCAACTACACACAGTGTTCACTCGGTGTCTCAGATACCCCATGATATCTCTCACTGACCATCGAGTGCCCCTCAACATCTGTACTCAGTGTTCACCCGGGAACTGAATTACACCATAATATCTCTCACTGACCAATGACTGTCCCTCACCAACTACACACAGTGTTCACTCGGGGTCTCAGATACCCCATGATATCTGTCACTGACCATCGAGTGTCCCTTACCATCGACAATCAGTTTTCAACCGCGGACTGAGATACCCCATGATATATCTCACTGACAATCGAGTGTCCCTCACCATCTACTCTCAGTGTTCACCTGGGGACATGAGATACCCCATGATATATCTCACTGACAAACGAGTGTCCCTCACCATCTGCAATCAGTGTTCCCCTAGGGACTGAGATACCCCATGATATCTCTCACTGACCAATGAGTGTCGCTCACCATCTAGACTCAGTGTTCACCCGAGGACTGAGAGACCCCATGATATCTCTCAATGTCCATGGAGTTTCCCTCACCATCTACACTCAGTGTTCACCTGGGGACTGAGATGCGCCATGATATATCTCATTGACCATCGAGTGTCCCTCACCATCTACAATCAGTGTTCACCTAGGGACTGAGATACCCCATGATATCTCTCACTGACCATCGAATGTCACTCACCATCCATACTCAGTGTTCAACTGGAGACTGAGATACACCATGATATCTCTCAGTGACCATCGAATGTCCCTCACCATCTACACACAGTGTTGACCTGGGGACTGAGATACCCCATGATATCTCTCACTGACCAACGAGTGTCCCTCACCATCTACACTGAGTGCTCACCTGGGGATTGAGACACCCCATGATATCTCTCACTGACCATCGAGTGTCCCTCACCATCTACACAATGTGTTCATCTCGGGACTGAGATCCCCCATGATATCTCTCACTGACCATCGAGTGCCCCTCAACATCGACACTCAATATTCACCTGGGGACTGAGATATCCCATGATATATCTCACTGACCATCGAGTGTCTCTCACCATCTACAATCAATGTTCCTCTAGGGACTGGGATACCCCATGACATCTCTCACAGTCCAATAAGTGTCCCTCACCATCTAGACTCAGTGTTCATCCGGGGACTGAGAAAACCCATGATATCTCTCACTGTCCTTCGCGGGTCCATCACCATCTACACTCAGTGTTCACCTGGGGACTGAGATGCGCCATGATATCTCTCATTTACCATCGAGTGTCCCTCACCATCTCCAATCAGTGTTCAACTCGGGACTGAGAAACCCCATGATATCTCTCACTGGCCATCGAGTGTCCCTCACCATCTACACTCAGTGTTCACCTGGGGACTGAGACACCCCATGATATATCTCACTGACAATCGAGTGTCCCTCAACATCGACACTCAGTGTTCACCTGGGGACTGAGATTCCCCGTGATATCTCTCACTGTCTATCGAGTGTCCCTCACCATCTACTCTCAGTGTTCACCTGGGGACTGAGATAACCCATGATATATCTCACTGACCATCGAGTGCACCTCACCATTTACAATCAGTGTTCCCCTAGGGACTGAGATACCCCATGATATCTCACACTGACCTTTGAGTGTCCCTCACCATCGACAATCAGTGTTCACCTCGGGACTGAGATACCCCATGATATATCTCACTGTCCATCGAGTGTCCCTCACCATCTACACTCAGTGTTCACCAAGGGACTGAGATACCCCATGATATCTCTCACTGGCCGGCGCGAACACGATGGGCCGAAGGGCCTCTATCAGTGCTGTATAACTCTATGACTCTATGACCATCGAATGTCCCTCACCATCTATACTCAGTGTTCAACTGGAGACTGAGATACACCATGATATCTCTCACTGACCATTGAGTGTCCCTCACCATCTGCGCACAGTGTTCACCCGGGGTCACAGATACCCCATGATATCTCACACTGACCATTGAGTGTCCCTCACCATCGACAATCAGTGTTCACCTGGGGACTGAGATCCCACATGATATCTCTCCCTGACCATGGAGTGTCCATCACCATCTACAACCAGTGTTCACCTAGGGGCTGAGATACCACATGATATCTCTGACTGACAATCGAGTGTCCCTCACCAACTACACTCAGTGTTCAACTGGGGACTGGGATACCCCATGATATCACTCACTGACCATTGATTGTCCCTTACCATCGACAATCAGTGTTCAATTGGGGACTGAGATACCCCATGATATATCTCACTGTCCTTCGCGGGTCCATCAACATCTACACTCAGTGTTCACCTGGGGAATGAGATACCCCATGATATCTCTCCCTGACCATCGAGTGTCGCTCAACATCAACTCTCAGTGTTTCCCTGGGGACTGAGAGACCCCATGATATATCTCACTGACCATCGAGTGACCTCACCATTTACAATCAAGGTTCATCTCGGGGCTGAGATACCCCATGATATCTCTCACTGACCAATGAGTGTCCCTCACCAACGACACACAGTGTTCACCCGGGGTCTCAGATACCACATGATATCTCTCACTGACCATTGAGTGTCCCTGACCATCGACAATCAGTTTTCAACTGGGGACTGAGATACTCCATCATATATCTAACTGACAATCGAGTGTCCCTCAGCATCTGCTATCAGTGTTCACCTGGGAGACTGAGATATCCCATGATATATCTCACTGACCATCGAGTGTCCCTCACCATCGACAATCAGTGTTCCCTTCGGGACTGAGATACCCCATGATATCTCTCACTGACCAATGAGTGTCCCTCACCATCTAGACTCAGTGTTCACCCGAGGACTGAGATACACCATGATAACTCTCACTGTCCATCGAATGTCCAGCACCATCTACACTCAGTGTTCACCTGGGGACTGAGATATCCCATGATATCTCTCATTGACTATCGAGCGTCCCTCACCATCCACAGTCAGTGTTCACCTATGGACTGAGATACCCCATGATATCTCTCACTGACCAACGAGTGTCCCTCACCAACTACACTGAGTGCTCACCTGGGGATTGAGACACCCCATGATATCTCTCACTGACCATCGAGTGTCCCTCACCATCTACACTGAGTGCTCACCTGGGGATTGAGACACCCCATGATATCTCTCACTGACCATCGAGTGTCCCTCACCATCTACACAATGTGTTCATCTCGGGACTGAGATCCCCCATGATATCTCTCACTGACCATCGAGTGCCCCTCAGCATCTGCTATCAGTGTTCACCTGGGAGACTGAGATATCCCATGATATCTCTCACTGACCATCGAGTGTCCCTCACCATCGACACTCAATGTTCACCTGGGGACTGAGATATCCCATGATATATCTCACTGACCATCGAGTGTCTCTCACCATCTACAATCAATGTTCCTCTAGGGACTGGGATACCCCATGACATCTCTCACAGTCCAATAAGTGTCCCTCACCATCTAAACTCAGTGTTCATCCGGGGACTGAGAAAACCCATGATATCTTTCACTGTCCTTCGCGGGTCCATCACCATCTACACTCAGTGTTCACCTGGGGACTGAGATGCGCCATGATATCTCTCATTTACCATCGAGTGTCCCTCACCATCTACAATCAGTGTTCACCTGGGGACTGAGACACCCCATGATATATCTCACTGACAATCGAGTGCCCCTCAACATCTACACTCAGTGTTCATCTGGGGACTGAGATTCCCCGTGATATCTCTCACTGTCTATCGAGTGTCCCTCACCATCTACTCTCAGTGTTCACCTGGGGACTGAGATAACCCATGATATATCTCACTGACCATCGAGTGTACCTCACCATCCACAGTCAGTGTTCCCCTAGGGACTGAGATACCCCATGATATCTCACACTGACCTTTGAGTGTCCCTCACCATCGACAATCAGTGTTCACCTCGGGACTGAGATACCCCATGATATATCTCACTGTCCATCGAGTGTCCATCACCATCTACACTCAGTGTTCACCAAGGGACTGAGATACCCCATGATATCTCTCACTGGCCGGCGCGAACACGATGGGCCGAAGGGCCTCTATCAGTGCTGTATAACTTTATGACTCTATGACCATCGAATGTCCCTCACCATCTATACTCAGTGTTCAACTGGAGACTGAGATACACCATGATATCTCTCACTGACCATTGAGTGTCCCTCACCATCTGCGCACAGTGTTCACCCGGGGTCACAGATACCCCATGATATCTCACACTGACCATTGAGTGTCCCTCACCATCGACAATCAGTGTTCACCTGGGGACTGAGATACCACATGATATCTCTGACTGACAATCGAGTGTCCCTCACCAACGACACTCAGTGTTCAACTGGGGACTGGGATACCCCATGATATCACTCACTGACCATTGATTGTCCCTTACCATCGACAATCAGTGTTCAATTGGGGACTGAGATACCCCATGATATATCTCACTGTCCTTCGCGGGTCCATCACCATCTACACTCAGTGTTCACCTGGGGACTGAGATACCCCATGATATCTCTCATTGACCATAGAGTGTCCCTCACCATCTACAATCAGTATTCACCTCGGGACTCAGAAACCCCATGATATCTCTCACTGTCCATCGAGTGTCCCTCACCATCTATACTCAGTGTTCAACTGGAGACTGAGATACCCCAAGATATCTCTCACTGACAATCGAGTGTCCCTCACAATTTGCACTCAGTGTTCACCTGGGGACTGAGATAACCCACGATATATCTCACTGACCATCGAGTGTCCCTCACCATCTACAATCAGTGTCCAAATAGGGACTGAGATACCCCATGATATCTCACACTGACCTTTGAGTGTCCCTCACCATCGACAATCAGTGTTCACCTCGGGACTGAGATACCCCATGATATATCTCACTGTCCATCGAGTGTCCCTCACCATCTACACTCAGTGTTCACCAAGGGACTGAGATACCCGATGATATCTCTCACTGGCCGGCGCGGACACGATGGGCCGAAGGGCCTCTATCCGTGCTGTATAACTATATGACTCTATGACCATCGAATGTCCCACACCATCTATACTCAGTGTTCAACTGGAGACTGAGATAGCCTACGGTACCTCTCACGAACCATCGAATGTCCCTCACCATCAACACACAGTGTTCACTAGGGGTCTCAGATACCCCATGATATCTCACACTCAACATTGAGTGTCTCTCACCATCGACAACCAGTGTTAACCTGGGGACTAAGATACCCCATGATATCTCACACTGTACATTGAGTGTCCGTCACCATCTTCGCTCAGTGCTGACCTGGGAATTGAGGCATCCCATGATATCTCTCACTGACCATCGAGTGTCCCTCACCATCTACACTCAGTGTTCACCGGGGAACTGAAATACCCCATGATATCTCTCCCTGACCATGGAGTGTCCATCACCATCTACAATCAGTGTTCACCTAGGGGCTGAGATACCACATGATATCTCTGACTGATAATCGAGTGTCCCTCACCAACTACACTCAATGTTCCTCTAGGGACTGGGATACCCCATGATATCTCTCACTGACCATTGATTGTCCCTTACCATCGACAATCAGTGTTCAATTGGGGACTGAGATACCCCATGATAGATCTCACTGTCCTTCGCGGGTCCATCACCATCTACACTCAGTGTTCACCTGGGGACTGAGATGCGCCATGATATCTCTCATTTACCATCGAGTGTCCCTCACCATCTACAATCAGTGTTCAACTAGGGACTGAGAAACCCCATGATATCTCTCACTGGCCATCGAGTGTCCCTCACCATCGACACTCAGTGTTCACATGGGGACTGAGACACCCCATGATATATCTCACTGACAATCGAGTGTCCCTCAACATCGACACTCAGTGTTCACCTGGGGACTGAGATACCCCGTGATATCTCTCACTGTCGATTGAGTGTCCCTCACCATCTACTCTCAGTGTTCACCTGGGGACTGAGATAACCCATGATATATCTCACTGACCATCGAGTGTCCCTCACCATCTACAATCAGTGTTCCCCTAGGGACTGAGATACCCCATGATATCTCACACTGACCTTTGAGTGTCCCTCACCATCGACAATCAGTGTTCACCTCGGGACTGAGATACCCCATGATATATCTCATTGTCCATCGAGTGTCACCTCACCATCTACACTCAGTGTTCACCAAGGGACTGAGATACCCCATGATATCTCTCACTGGCCGGCGCGGACACGATGGGCCGAAGGGCCTCTATCCGTGCTGCATAACTCTATGACTCTATGACCATCGAATGTCCCTCACCATCTATACTCAGTGTTCAACTGGAGACTGAGATACCCTACGGTATCTCTCACTGACCATCGAATGTCCCTCACCATCAACACACAGTGTTCACCAGGGGTCTCAGATACCCCATGATATCTCACACTCAACATTGAGTGTCTCTCACCATCGACAATCAGTGTTCAACTGGGGACTGAGATACCCCATGACATATCTCACTGACAATCGAGGATCCCTCACCATCTGCACTCAGTGTTCACCTGGGGACTGTAACACCCAATGATATCTCTCACTGACCAATGAGTGTCCCTCACCATATGGACTCAGTGTTCACCTGTGGACTGAGATCCCCATGATATCTCTCAACGTCCATCGAATGTCCGTCACCATCTACAATCAGTGTTCTCCCGGGTACTGAGATATTCCATGATATTTCTCACTGACCATCGAGTGTCCCTCACCATCTACAATCAGTGTTCACCAGGGAACTGAAAGAACCCATAATATCTCTCACTAACCATCGAGTGTCCCTCACCATTTGCACTCAGTGTTCACCTGGGGACTGAGATACCCCATGATATATTTCACTGACCATCGAGTGTCCCTCACCATCCACAATCAGTGCTCCCCTTAGGACTGAGATACCCCATGAAAAATCTCACTGACCACCCAGTCTCCTTCAGCATCAACAATCAGTGTTCCCCTGGGGACTGAGATACCCCATGACATCTCTCACTGACCAACGAGTGTCCCTAAACATCTGCGTTCAGTGTTCTCCCGGGTACTGAGATAACCCATGACATCTCTCACTGAACATCGAATGTCCCTCACCATCTGCACTCAGTGTTCAACTGGAGACTGAGATACACCATGATATCTCTCACTGACCATTGAGTGTCCCTCACCATCTGCGCACAGTGTTCACCCGGGGTCACAGATACCCCATGATATCTCACACTGACCATTGAGTGTCCCTCACCATCGACAATCAGTGTTCACCTGGGGACTGAGATATCACATGATATCTCTCACTGACCAATGAGTGTGCCTCACCATCTACACTCAGAGCTCACCTGGGGACTGAGATCCCACATGATATCTCTCACTGACCATCGAGTGTCCCTCACCATCTACGCTCAGTGTTCAACTGGGGACTGAGATACCCCATGATATCTCTCCCTGACCATCGAGTGTCCCTCACCATCTACAATCAGTGTT